>NW_026961725.1:0-52878 GCF_963924245.1 Chroicocephalus ridibundus
GGGAGAAGTGGGGATTATGTTTAGACTTTCTCGGAACTGCTTCAAATCAACTAGATATCTTTGTGCTGTAAATCTCCCAACAGCCAAACGCAAAAGCAGCAAACATCTCGCTGTATGTCCCACATCCAAAGTGCCAAGAGAGAGCTTGCTCTCCCTGTCTTTGAGTACTGTTTTCGCTGTCCCGGTTACCTCTTTGCTAACATTCTCTTCAGCGCTGCAGGGAAACCAGGAACCACGTGGAGAAGGCACCCACACTGAAAGTGCCTGGAGGGAACATTGGGGCTTCTTCTCAGTGTCTCTGACATAGGGTTTCACTGTCCCGGGAAAGTCTCTGCTAACACCCTGCAGAGCGCTGTGCCCAATCTACAGAAACGTCTTGCGGTATCTCCTACAGGGAAAGTGCCAGGAGGGAATTGTCGAGCTTGTTCTCAGTGTCTCTGAGAATTGCTCTGATTATCCCTGTGACCTCTTTGCTAAGACTCTCCAGAGAGCCGTCCTCAAAACCAACACACATCTTGACATATCTCCCTCATTGATCGCAGTGTCTCCAGGAACGGCATTCAAGGAGCCAGGAACTTTTCTCCCTACACTGTCCATTGAGTTGTCCTCAAAACAATATACATCCTGCTATATCTCCCACATGGAAAGTGCCAGGAGGGAGAAGTGGCGATTATGTTTAGACTTTCTCGGAACTGCTTCAAATCAACTAGATATCTTTGTGCTGTAAATCTCCCAACAGCCAAACGCAAAAGCAGCAAACATCTCGCTGTATGTCCCACATCCAAAGTGCCAAGAGAGAGCTTGCTCTCCCTGTCTTTGAGTACTGTTTTCGCTGTGCCGGTTACCTCTTTGCTAACATTCTCTTCAGCGCTGCAGGGAAACCAGGAACCACGTGGAGAAGGCACCCACACTGAAAGTGCCTGGAGGGAACATTGGGGCTTCTTCTCAGTGTCTCTGACATAGGGTTTCACTGTCCCGGAAAGTCTCTGCTAACACCCTGCAGAGCGCTGTGCCCAATCTACAGAAACGTCTTGCGGTATCTCCTACAGGGAAAGTGCCAGGAGGGAACTGTCGAGCTTGTTCTCAGTGTCTCTGAGAATTGCTCTGATTATCCCTGTGACCTCTTTGCTAAGACTCTCCAGAGAGCCGTCCTCAAAACAACACACATCTTGACATATCTCCCTCATTGATCGCAGTGTCTCCAGGAACGGCATTCAAGGAGCCAGGAACTTTTCTCCCTACACTGTCCATTGAGTTGTCCTCAAAACCAATATACATCCTGCTATATCTCCCACATGGAAAGTGCCAGGAGGGAGAAGTGGCGATTATGTTTAGACTTTCTCGGAACTGCTTCAAATCAACTAGATATCTTTGTGCTGTAAATCTCCCAACAGCCAAACGCAAAAGCAGCAAACATCTCGCTGTATGTCCCACATCCAAAGTGCCAAGAGAGAGCTTGCTCTCCCTGTCTTTGAGTACTGTTTTCGCTGTGCCGGTTACCTCTTTGCTAACATTCTCTTCAGCGCTGCAGGGAAACCAGGAACCACGTGGAGAAGGCACCCACACTGAAAGTGCCTGGAGGGAACATTGGGGCTTCTTCTCAGTGTCTCTGACATAGGGTTTCACTGTCCCGGGAAAGTCTCTGCTAACACCCTGCAGAGCGCTGTGCCCAATCTACAGAAACGTCTTGCGGTATCTCCTACAGGGAAAGTGCCAGGAGGGAATTGTCGAGCTTGTTCTCAGTGTCTCTGAGAATTGCTCTGATTATCCCTGTGACCTCTTTGCTAAGACTCTCCAGAGAGCCGTCCTCAAAACCAACACACATCTTGACATATCTCCCTCATTGATCGCAGTGTCTCCAGGAACGGCATTCAAGGAGCCAGGAACTTTTCTCCCTACACTGTCCATTGAGTTGTCCTCAAAACCAATATACATCCTGCTATATCTCCCACATGGAAAGTGCCAGGAGGGAGAAGTGGCGATTATGTTTAGACTTTCTCGGAACTGCTTCAAATCAACTAGATATCTTTGTGCTGTAAATCTCCCAACAGCCAAACGCAAAAGCAGCAAACATCTCGCTGTATGTCCCACATCCAAAGTGCCAAGAGAGAGCTTGCTCTCCCTGTCTTTGAGTACTGTTTTCGCTGTGCCGGTTACCTCTTTGCTAACATTCTCTTCAGCGCTGCAGGGAAACCAGGAACCACGTGGAGAAGGCACCCACACTGAAAGTGCCTGGAGGGAACATTGGGGCTTCTTCTCAGTGTCTCTGACATAGGGTTTCACTGTCCCGGGAAAGTCTCTGCTAACACCCTGCAGAGCGCTGTGCCCAATCTACAGAAACGTCTTGCGGTATCTCCTACAGGGAAAGTGCCAGGAGGGAACTGTCGAGCTTGTTCTCAGTGTCTCTGAGAATTGCTCTGATTATCCTGTGACCTCTTTGCTAAGACTCTCCAGAGAGCCGTCCTCAAAACCAACACACATCTTGACATATCTCCCTCATTGATCGCAGTGTCTCCAGGAACGGCATTCAAGGAGCCAGGAACTTTTCTCCCTACACTGTCCATTGAGTTGTCCTCAAAACCAATATACATCCTGCTATATCTCCCACATGGAAAGTGCCAGGAGGGAGAAGTGGCGATTATGTTTAGACTTTCTCGGAACTGCTTCAAATCAACTAGATATCTTTGTGCTGTAAATCTCCCAACAGCCAAACGCAAAAGCAGCAAACATCTCGCTGTATGTCCCACATCCAAAGTGCCAAGAGAGAGCTTGCTCTCCCTCTCTTTGAGTACTGTTTTCGCTGTGCCGGTTACCTCTTTGCTAACATTCTCTTCAGCGCTGCAGGGAAACCAGGAACCACGTGGAGAAGGCACCCACACTGAAAGTGCCTGGAGGGAACATTGGGGCTTCTTCTCAGTGTCTCTGACATAGGGTTTCACTGTCCCGGGAAAGTCTCTGCTAACACCCTGCAGAGCGCTGTGCCCAATCTACAGAAACGTCTTGCGGTATCTCCTACAGGGAAAGTGCCAGGAGGGAACTGTCCATCTTGTTCTCAGTGTCTCTGAGAATTGCTCTGATTATCCCTGTGACCTCTTTGCTAAGACTCTCCAGAGAGCCGTCCTCAAAACAAACACACATCTTGACATATCTCCCACATTGATCGCAGTGTCTCCAGGAACGGCATTCAAGGAGCCAGGAACTTTTCTCCCTACACTGTCCATTGAGTTGTCCTCAAAACCAATATACATCCTGCTATATCTCCCACATGGAAAGTGCCAGGAGGGAGAAGTGGCGATTATGTTTAGACTTTCTCGGAACTGCTTCAAATCAACTAGATATCTTTGTGCTGTAAATCTCCCAACAGCCAAACGCAAAAGCAGCAAACATCTCGCTGTATGTCCCACATCCAAAGTGCCAAGAGAGAGCTTGCTCTCCCTGTCTTTGAGTACTGTTTTCGCTGTGCCGGTTACCTCTTTGCTAACATTCTCTTCAGCGCTGCAGGGAAACCAGGAACCACGTGGAGAAGGCACCCACACTGAAAGTGCCTGGAGGGAACATTGGGGCTTCTTCTCAGTGTCTCTGACATAGGGTTTCACTGTCCCGGGAAAGTCTCTGCTAACACCCTGCAGAGCGCTGTGCCCAATCTACAGAAACGTCTTGCGGTATCTCCTACAGGGAAAGTGCCAGGAGGGAACTGTCCATCTTGTTCTCAGTGTCTCTGAGAATTGCTCTGATTATCCCTGTGACCTCTTTGCTAAGACTCTCCAGAGAGCCGTCCTCAAAACCAACACACATCTTGACATATCTCCCTCATTGATCGCAGTGTCTCCAGGAACGGCATTCAAGGAGCCAGGAACTTTTCTCCCTACACTGTCCATTGAGTTGTCCTCAAAACCAATATACATCCTGCTATATCTCCCACATGGAAAGTGCCAGGAGGGAGAAGTGGCGATTATGTTTAGACTTTCTCGGAACTGCTTCAAATCAACTAGATATCTTTGTGCTGTAAATCTCCCAACAGCCAAACGCAAAAGCAGCAAACATCTCGCTGTATGTCCCACATCCAAAGTGCCAAGAGAGAGCTTGCTCTCCCTGTCTTTGAGTACTGTTTTCGCTGTCCGGTTACCTCTTTGCTAACATTCTCTTCAGCGCTGCAGGGAAACCAGGAACCACGTGGAGAAGGCACCCACACTGAAAGTGCCTGGAGGGAACATTGGGGCTTCTTCTCAGTGTCTCTGACATAGGGTTTCACTGTCCCGGGAAAGTCTCTGCTAACACCCTGCAGAGCGCTGTGCCCAATCTACAGAAACGTCTTGCGGTATCTCCTACAGGGAAAGTGCCAGGAGGGAATTGTCGAGCTTGTTCTCAGTGTCTCTGAGAATTGCTCTGATTATCCCTGTGACCTCTTTGCTAAGACTCTCCAGAGAGCCGTCCTCAAAACCAACACACATCTTGACATATCTCCCACATTGATCGCAGTGTCTCCAGGAACGGCATTCAAGGAGCCAGGAACTTTTCTCCCTACACTGTCCATTGAGTTGTCCTCAAAACCAATATACATCCTGCTATATCTCCCACATGGAAAGTGCCAGGAGGGAGAAGTGGCGATTATGTTTAGACTTTCTCGGAACTGCTTCAAATCAACTAGATATCTTTGTGCTGTAAATCTCCCAACAGCCAAACGCAAAAGCAGCAAACATCTCGCTGTATGTCCCACATCCAAAGTGCCAAGAGAGAGCTTGCTCTCCCTCTCTTTGAGTACTGTTTTCGCTGTCCCGGTTACCTCTTTGCTAACATTCTCTTCAGCGCTGCAGGGAAACCAGGAACCACGTGGAGAAGGCACCCACACTGAAAGTGCCTGGAGGGAACATTGGGGCTTCTTCTCAGTGTCTCTGACATAGGGTTTCACTGTCCCGGGAAAGTCTCTGCTAACACCCTGCAGAGCGCTGTGCCCAATCTACAGAAACGTCTTGCGGTATCTCCTACAGGGAAAGTGCCAGGAGGGAACTGTCCATCTTGTTCTCAGTGTCTCTGAGAATTGCTCTGATTATCCCTGTGACCTCTTTGCTAAGACTCTCCAGAGAGCCGTCCTCAAAACCAACACACATCTTGACATATCTCCCACATTGATCGCAGTGTCTCCAGGAACGGCATTCAAGGAGCCAGGAACTTTTCTCCCTACACTGTCCATTGAGTTGTCCTCAAAACCAATATACATCCTGCTATATCTCCCACATGGAAAGTGCCAGGAGGGAGAAGTGGCGATTATGTTTAGACTTTCTCGGAACTGCTTCAAATCAACTAGATATCTTTGTGCTGTAAATCTCCCAACAGCCAAACGCAAAAGCAGCAAACATCTCGCTGTATGTCCCACATCCAAAGTGCCAAGAGAGAGCTTGCTCTCCCTGTCTTTGAGTACTGTTTTCGCTGTGCCGGTTACCTCTTTGCTAACATTCTCTTCAGCGCTGCAGGGAAACCAGGAACCACGTGGAGAAGGCACCCACACTGAAAGTGCCTGGAGGGAACATTGGGGCTTCTTCTCAGTGTCTCTGACATAGGGTTTCACTGTCCCGGGAAAGTCTCTGCTAACACCCTGCAGAGCGCTGTGCCCAATCTACAGAAACGTCTTGCGGTATCTCCTACAGGGAAAGTGCCAGGAGGGAACTGTCCATCTTGTTCTCAGTGTCTCTGAGAATTGCTCTGATTATCCCTGTGACCTCTTTGCTAAGACTCTCCAGAGAGCCGTCCTCAAAACAAACACACATCTTGACATATCTCCCTCATTGATCGCAGTGTCTCCAGGAACGGCATTCAAGGAGCCAGGAACTTTTCTCCCTACACTGTCCATTGAGTTGTCCTCAAAACCAATATACATCCTGCTATATCTCCCACATGGAAAGTGCCAGGAGGGAGAAGTGGCGATTATGTTTAGACTTTCTCGGAACTGCTTCAAATCAACTAGATATCTTTGTGCTGTAAATCTCCCAACAGCCAAACGCAAAAGCAGCAAACATCTCGCTGTATGTCCCACATCCAAAGTGCCAAGAGAGAGCTTGCTCTCCCTGTCTTTGAGTACTGTTTTCGCTGTGCCGGTTACCTCTTTGCTAACATTCTCTTCAGCGCTGCAGGGAAACCAGGAACCACGTGGAGAAGGCACCCACACTGAAAGTGCCTGGAGGGAACATTGGGGCTTCTTCTCAGTGTCTCTGACATAGGGTTTCACTGTCCCGGGAAAGTCTCTGCTAACACCCTGCAGAGCGCTGTGCCCAATCTACAGAAACGTCTTGCGGTATCTCCTACAGGGAAAGTGCCAGGAGGGAACTGTCCATCTTGTTCTCAGTGTCTCTGAGAATTGCTCTGATTATCCCTGTGACCTCTTTGCTAAGACTCTCCAGAGAGCCGTCCTCAAAACAAACACACATCTTGACATATCTCCCTCATTGATCGCAGTGTCTCCAGGAACGGCATTCAAGGAGCCAGGAACTTTTCTCCCTACACTGTCCATTGAGTTGTCCTCAAAACCAATATACATCCTGCTATATCTCCCACATGGAAAGTGCCAGGAGGGAGAAGTGGGGATTATGTTTAGACTTTCTCGGAACTGCTTCAAATCAACTAGATATCTTTGTGCTGTAAATCTCCCAACAGCCAAACGCAAAAGCAGCAAACATCTCGCTGTATGTCCCACATCCAAAGTGCCAAGAGAGAGCTTGCTCTCCCTGTCTTTGAGTACTGTTTTCGCTGTGCCGGTTACCTCTTTGCTAACATTCTCTTCAGCGCTGCAGGGAAACCAGGAACCACGTGGAGAAGGCACCCACACTGAAAGTGCCTGGAGGGAACATTGGGGCTTCTTCTCAGTGTCTCTGACATAGGGTTTCACTGTCCCGGGAAAGTCTCTGCTAACACCCTGCAGAGCGCTGTGCCCAATCTACAGAAACGTCTTGCGGTATCTCCTACAGGGAAAGTGCCAGGAGGGAACTGTCCATCTTGTTCTCAGTGTCTCTGAGAATTGCTCTGATTATCCCTGTGACCTCTTTGCTAAGACTCTCCAGAGAGCCGTCCTCAAAACCAACACACATCTTGACATATCTCCCACATTGATCGCAGTGTCTCCAGGAACGGCATTCAAGGAGCCAGGAACTTTTCTCCCTACACTGTCCATTGAGTTGTCCTCAAAACCAATATACATCCTGCTATATCTCCCACATGGAAAGTGCCAGGAGGGAGAAGTGGCGATTATGTTTAGACTTTCTCGGAACTGCTTCAAATCAACTAGATATCTTTGTGCTGTAAATCTCCCAACAGCCAAACGCAAAAGCAGCAAACATCTCGCTGTATGTCCCACATCCAAAGTGCCAAGAGAGAGCTTGCTCTCCCTCTCTTTGAGTACTGTTTTCGCTGTGCCGGTTACCTCTTTGCTAACATTCTCTTCAGCGCTGCAGGGAAACCAGGAACCACGTGGAGAAGGCACCCACACTGAAAGTGCCTGGAGGGAACATTGGGGCTTCTTCTCAGTGTCTCTGACATAGGGTTTCACTGTCCCGGGAAAGTCTCTGCTAACACCCTGCAGAGCGCTGTGCCCAATCTACAGAAACGTCTTGCGGTATCTCCTACAGGGAAAGTGCCAGGAGGGAACTGTCCATCTTGTTCTCAGTGTCTCTGAGAATTGCTCTGATTATCCCTGTGACCTCTTTGCTAAGACTCTCCAGAGAGCCGTCCTCAAAACCAACACACATCTTGACATATCTCCCACATTGATCGCAGTGTCTCCAGGAACGGCATTCAAGGAGCCAGGAACTTTTCTCCCTACACTGTCCATTGAGTTGTCCTCAAAACCAATATACATCCTGCTATATCTCCCACATGGAAAGTGCCAGGAGGGAGAAGTGGCGATTATGTTTAGACTTTCTCGGAACTGCTTCAAATCAACTAGATATCTTTGTGCTGTAAATCTCCCAACAGCCAAACGCAAAAGCAGCAAACATCTCGCTGTATGTCCCACATCCAAAGTGCCAAGAGAGAGCTTGCTCTCCCTCTCTTTGAGTACTGTTTTCGCTGTCCGGTTACCTCTTTGCTAACATTCTCTTCAGCGCTGCAGGGAAACCAGGAACCACGTGGAGAAGGCACCCACACTGAAAGTGCCTGGAGGGAACATTGGGGCTTCTTCTCAGTGTCTCTGACATAGGGTTTCACTGTCCCGGGAAAGTCTCTGCTAACACCCTGCAGAGCGCTGTGCCCAATCTACAGAAACGTCTTGCGGTATCTCCTACAGGGAAAGTGCCAGGAGGGAATTGTCGAGCTTGTTCTCAGTGTCTCTGAGAATTGCTCTGATTATCCCTGTGACCTCTTTGCTAAGACTCTCCAGAGAGCCGTCCTCAAAACCAACACACATCTTGACATATCTCCCTCATTGATCGCAGTGTCTCCAGGAACGGCATTCAAGGAGCCAGGAACTTTTCTCCCTACACTGTCCATTGAGTTGTCCTCAAAACCAATATACATCCTGCTATATCTCCCACATGGAAAGTGCCAGGAGGGAGAAGTGGCGATTATGTTTAGACTTTCTCGGAACTGCTTCAAATCAACTAGATATCTTTGTGCTGTAAATCTCCCAACAGCCAAACGCAAAAGCAGCAAACATCTCGCTGTATGTCCCACATCCAAAGTGCCAAGAGAGAGCTTGCTCTCCCTGTCTTTGAGTACTGTTTTCGCTGTGCCGGTTACCTCTTTGCTAACATTCTCTTCAGCGCTGCAGGGAAACCAGGAACCACGTGGAGAAGGCACCCACACTGAAAGTGCCTGGAGGGAACATTGGGGCTTCTTCTCAGTGTCTCTGACATAGGGTTTCACTGTCCCGGGAAAGTCTCTGCTAACACCCTGCAGAGCGCTGTGCCCAATCTACAGAAACGTCTTGCGGTATCTCCTACAGGGAAAGTGCCAGGAGGGAATTGTCGAGCTTGTTCTCAGTGTCTCTGAGAATTGCTCTGATTATCCCTGTGACCTCTTTGCTAAGACTCTCCAGAGAGCCGTCCTCAAAACAAACACACATCTTGACATATCTCCCACATTGATCGCAGTGTCTCCAGGAACGGCATTCAAGGAGCCAGGAACTTTTCTCCCTACACTGTCCATTGAGTTGTCCTCAAAACCAATATACATCCTGCTATATCTCCCACATGGAAAGTGCCAGGAGGGAGAAGTGGCGATTATGTTTAGACTTTCTCGGAACTGCTTCAAATCAACTAGATATCTTTGTGCTGTAAATCTCCCAACAGCCAAACGCAAAAGCAGCAAACATCTCGCTGTATGTCCCACATCCAAAGTGCCAAGAGAGAGCTTGCTCTCCCTCTCTTTGAGTACTGTTTTCGCTGTGCCGGTTACCTCTTTGCTAACATTCTCTTCAGCGCTGCAGGGAAACCAGGAACCACGTGGAGAAGGCACCCACACTGAAAGTGCCTGGAGGGAACATTGGGGCTTCTTCTCAGTGTCTCTGACATAGGGTTTCACTGTCCCGGGAAAGTCTCTGCTAACACCCTGCAGAGCGCTGTGCCCAATCTACAGAAACGTCTTGCGGTATCTCCTACAGGGAAAGTGCCAGGAGGGAACTGTCCATCTTGTTCTCAGTGTCTCTGAGAATTGCTCTGATTATCCCTGTGACCTCTTTGCTAAGACTCTCCAGAGAGCCGTCCTCAAAACCAACACACATCTTGACATATCTCCCACATTGATCGCAGTGTCTCCAGGAACGGCATTCAAGGAGCCAGGAACTTTTCTCCCTACACTGTCCATTGAGTTGTCCTCAAAACCAATATACATCCTGCTATATCTCCCACATGGAAAGTGCCAGGAGGGAGAAGTGGCGATTATGTTTAGACTTTCTCGGAACTGCTTCAAATCAACTAGATATCTTTGTGCTGTAAATCTCCCAACAGCCAAACGCAAAAGCAGCAAACATCTCGCTGTATGTCCCACATCCAAAGTGCCAAGAGAGAGCTTGCTCTCCCTCTCTTTGAGTACTGTTTTCGCTGTGCCGGTTACCTCTTTGCTAACATTCTCTTCAGCGCTGCAGGGAAACCAGGAACCACGTGGAGAAGGCACCCACACTGAAAGTGCCTGGAGGGAACATTGGGGCTTCTTCTCAGTGTCTCTGACATAGGGTTTCACTGTCCCGGGAAAGTCTCTGCTAACACCCTGCAGAGCGCTGTGCCCAATCTACAGAAACGTCTTGCGGTATCTCCTACAGGGAAAGTGCCAGGAGGGAACTGTCCATCTTGTTCTCAGTGTCTCTGAGAATTGCTCTGATTATCCCTGTGACCTCTTTGCTAAGACTCTCCAGAGAGCCGTCCTCAAAACCAACACACATCTTGACATATCTCCCACATTGATCGCAGTGTCTCCAGGAACGGCATTCAAGGAGCCAGGAACTTTTCTCCCTACACTGTCCATTGAGTTGTCCTCAAAACCAATATACATCCTGCTATATCTCCCACATGGAAAGTGCCAGGAGGGAGAAGTGGCGATTATGTTTAGACTTTCTCGGAACTGCTTCAAATCAACTAGATATCTTTGTGCTGTAAATCTCCCAACAGCCAAACGCAAAAGCAGCAAACATCTCGCTGTATGTCCCACATCCAAAGTGCCAAGAGAGAGCTTGCTCTCCCTCTCTTTGAGTACTGTTTTCGCTGTGCCGGTTACCTCTTTGCTAACATTCTCTTCAGCGCTGCAGGGAAACCAGGAACCACGTGGAGAAGGCACCCACACTGAAAGTGCCTGGAGGGAACATTGGGGCTTCTTCTCAGTGTCTCTGACATAGGGTTTCACTGTCCCGGGAAAGTCTCTGCTAACACCCTGCAGAGCGCTGTGCCCAATCTACAGAAACGTCTTGCGGTATCTCCTACAGGGAAAGTGCCAGGAGGGAACTGTCCATCTTGTTCTCAGTGTCTCTGAGAATTGCTCTGATTATCCCTGTGACCTCTTTGCTAAGACTCTCCAGAGAGCCGTCCTCAAAACCAACACACATCTTGACATATCTCCCACATTGATCGCAGTGTCTCCAGGAACGGCATTCAAGGAGCCAGGAACTTTTCTCCCTACACTGTCCATTGAGTTGTCCTCAAAACCAATATACATCCTGCTATATCTCCCACATGGAAAGTGCCAGGAGGGAGAAGTGGCGATTATGTTTAGACTTTCTCGGAACTGCTTCAAATCAACTAGATATCTTTGTGCTGTAAATCTCCCAACAGCCAAACGCAAAAGCAGCAAACATCTCGCTGTATGTCCCACATCCAAAGTGCCAAGAGAGAGCTTGCTCTCCCTCTCTTTGAGTACTGTTTTCGCTGTGCCGGTTACCTCTTTGCTAACATTCTCTTCAGCGCTGCAGGGAAACCAGGAACCACGTGGAGAAGGCACCCACACTGAAAGTGCCTGGAGGGAACATTGGGGCTTCTTCTCAGTGTCTCTGACATAGGGTTTCACTGTCCCGGGAAAGTCTCTGCTAACACCCTGCAGAGCGCTGTGCCCAATCTACAGAAACGTCTTGCGGTATCTCCTACAGGGAAAGTGCCAGGAGGGAATTGTCGAGCTTGTTCTCAGTGTCTCTGAGAATTGCTCTGATTATCCCTGTGACCTCTTTGCTAAGACTCTCCAGAGAGCCGTCCTCAAAACAAACACACATCTTGACATATCTCCCACATTGATCGCAGTGTCTCCAGGAACGGCATTCAAGGAGCCAGGAACTTTTCTCCCTACACTGTCCATTGAGTTGTCCTCAAAACCAATATACATCCTGCTATATCTCCCACATGGAAAGTGCCAGGAGGGAGAAGTGGCGATTATGTTTAGACTTTCTCGGAACTGCTTCAAATCAACTAGATATCTTTGTGCTGTAAATCTCCCAACAGCCAAACGCAAAAGCAGCAAACATCTCGCTGTATGTCCCACATCCAAAGTGCCAAGAGAGAGCTTGCTCTCCCTGTCTTTGAGTACTGTTTTCGCTGTGCCGGTTACCTCTTTGCTAACATTCTCTTCAGCGCTGCAGGGAAACCAGGAACCACGTGGAGAAGGCACCCACACTGAAAGTGCCTGGAGGGAACATTGGGGCTTCTTCTCAGTGTCTCTGACATAGGGTTTCACTGTCCCGGGAAAGTCTCTGCTAACACCCTGCAGAGCGCTGTGCCCAATCTACAGAAACGTCTTGCGGTATCTCCTACAGGGAAAGTGCCAGGAGGGAATTGTCGAGCTTGTTCTCAGTGTCTCTGAGAATTGCTCTGATTATCCCTGTGACCTCTTTGCTAAGACTCTCCAGAGAGCCGTCCTCAAAACCAACACACATCTTGACATATCTCCCACATTGATCGCAGTGTCTCCAGGAACGGCATTCAAGGAGCCAGGAACTTTTCTCCCTACACTGTCCATTGAGTTGTCCTCAAAACCAATATACATCCTGCTATATCTCCCACATGGAAAGTGCCAGGAGGGAGAAGTGGCGATTATGTTTAGACTTCCTCGGAACTGCTTCAAATCAACTAGATATCTTTGTGCTGTAAATCTCCCAACAGCCAAACGCAAAAGCAGCAAACATCTCGCTGTATGTCCCACATCCAAAGTGCCAAGAGAGAGCTTGCTCTCCCTGTCTTTGAGTACTGTTTTCGCTGTGCCGGTTACCTCTTTGCTAACATTCTCTTCAGCGCTGCAGGGAAACCAGGAACCACGTGGAGAAGGCACCCACACTGAAAGTGCCTGGAGGGAACATTGGGGCTTCTTCTCAGTGTCTCTGACATAGGGTTTCACTGTCCCGGGAAAGTCTCTGCTAACACCCTGCAGAGCGCTGTGCCCAATCTACAGAAACGTCTTGCGGTATCTCCTACAGGGAAAGTGCCAGGAGGGAATTGTCGAGCTTGTTCTCAGTGTCTCTGAGAATTGCTCTGATTATCCCTGTGACCTCTTTGCTAAGACTCTCCAGAGAGCCGTCCTCAAAACCAACACACATCTTGACATATCTCCCTCATTGATCGCAGTGTCTCCAGGAACGGCATTCAAGGAGCCAGGAACTTTTCTCCCTACACTGTCCATTGAGTTGTCCTCAAAACCAATATACATCCTGCTATATCTCCCACATGGAAAGTGCCAGGAGGGAGAAGTGGGGATTATGTTTAGACTTCCTCGGAACTGCTTCAAATCAACTAGATATCTTTGTGCTGTAAATCTCCCAACAGCCAAACGCAAAAGCAGCAAACATCTCGCTGTATGTCCCACATCCAAAGTGCCAAGAGAGAGCTTGCTCTCCCTGTCTTTGAGTACTGTTTTCGCTGTGCCGGTTACCTCTTTGCTAACATTCTCTTCAGCGCTGCAGGGAAACCAGGAACCACGTGGAGAAGGCACCCACACTGAAAGTGCCTGGAGGGAACATTGGGGCTTCTTCTCAGTGTCTCTGACATAGGGTTTCACTGTCCCGGGAAAGTCTCTGCTAACACCCTGCAGAGCGCTGTGCCCAATCTACAGAAACGTCTTGCGGTATCTCCTACAGGGAAAGTGCCAGGAGGGAACTGTCCATCTTGTTCTCAGTGTCTCTGAGAATTGCTCTGATTATCCCTGTGACCTCTTTGCTAAGACTCTCCAGAGAGCCGTCCTCAAAACCAACACACATCTTGACATATCTCCCACATTGATCGCAGTGTCTCCAGGAACGGCATTCAAGGAGCCAGGAACTTTTCTCCCTACACTGTCCATTGAGTTGTCCTCAAAACCAATATACATCCTGCTATATCTCCCACATGGAAAGTGCCAGGAGGGAGAAGTGGGGATTATGTTTAGACTTTCTCGGAACTGCTTCAAATCAACTAGATATCTTTGTGCTGTAAATCTCCCAACAGCCAAACGCAAAAGCAGCAAACATCTCGCTGTATGTCCCACATCCAAAGTGCCAAGAGAGAGCTTGCTCTCCCTGTCTTTGAGTACTGTTTTCGCTGTGCCGGTTACCTCTTTGCTAACATTCTCTTCAGCGCTGCAGGGAAACCAGGAACCACGTGGAGAAGGCACCCACACTGAAAGTGCCTGGAGGGAACATTGGGGCTTCTTCTCAGTGTCTCTGACATAGGGTTTCACTGTCCCGGGAAAGTCTCTGCTAACACCCTGCAGAGCGCTGTGCCCAATCTACAGAAACGTCTTGCGGTATCTCCTACAGGGAAAGTGCCAGGAGGGAACTGTCCATCTTGTTCTCAGTGTCTCTGAGAATTGCTCTGATTATCCCTGTGACCTCTTTGCTAAGACTCTCCAGAGAGCCGTCCTCAAAACCAACACACATCTTGACATATCTCCCACATTGATCGCAGTGTCTCCAGGAACGGCATTCAAGGAGCCAGGAACTTTTCTCCCTACACTGTCCATTGAGTTGTCCTCAAAACCAATATACATCCTGCTATATCTCCCACATGGAAAGTGCCAGGAGGGAGAAGTGGCGATTATGTTTAGACTTTCTCGGAACTGCTTCAAATCAACTAGATATCTTTGTGCTGTAAATCTCCCAACAGCCAAACGCAAAAGCAGCAAACATCTCGCTGTATGTCCCACATCCAAAGTGCCAAGAGAGAGCTTGCTCTCCCTGTCTTTGAGTACTGTTTTCGCTGTGCCGGTTACCTCTTTGCTAACATTCTCTTCAGCGCTGCAGGGAAACCAGGAACCACGTGGAGAAGGCACCCACACTGAAAGTGCCTGGAGGGAACATTGGGGCTTCTTCTCAGTGTCTCTGACATAGGGTTTCACTGTCCCGGGAAAGTCTCTGCTAACACCCTGCAGAGCGCTGTGCCCAATCTACAGAAACGTCTTGCGGTATCTCCTACAGGGAAAGTGCCAGGAGGGAACTGTCCATCTTGTTCTCAGTGTCTCTGAGAATTGCTCTGATTATCCCTGTGACCTCTTTGCTAAGACTCTCCAGAGAGCCGTCCTCAAAACCAACACACATCTTGACATATCTCCCACATTGATCGCAGTGTCTCCAGGAACGGCATTCAAGGAGCCAGGAACTTTTCTCCCTACACTGTCCATTGAGTTGTCCTCAAAACCAATATACATCCTGCTATATCTCCCACATGGAAAGTGCCAGGAGGGAGAAGTGGCGATTATGTTTAGACTTTCTCGGAACTGCTTCAAATCAACTAGATATCTTTGTGCTGTAAATCTCCCAACAGCCAAACGCAAAAGCAGCAAACATCTCGCTGTATGTCCCACATCCAAAGTGCCAAGAGAGAGCTTGCTCTCCCTCTCTTTGAGTACTGTTTTCGCTGTGCCGGTTACCTCTTTGCTAACATTCTCTTCAGCGCTGCAGGGAAACCAGGAACCACGTGGAGAAGGCACCCACACTGAAAGTGCCTGGAGGGAACATTGGGGCTTCTTCTCAGTGTCTCTGACATAGGGTTTCACTGTCCCGGGAAAGTCTCTGCTAACACCCTGCAGAGCGCTGTGCCCAATCTACAGAAACGTCTTGCGGTATCTCCTACAGGGAAAGTGCCAGGAGGGAACTGTCCATCTTGTTCTCAGTGTCTCTGAGAATTGCTCTGATTATCCCTGTGACCTCTTTGCTAAGACTCTCCAGAGAGCCGTCCTCAAAACCAACACACATCTTGACATATCTCCCACATTGATCGCAGTGTCTCCAGGAACGGCATTCAAGGAGCCAGGAACTTTTCTCCCTACACTGTCCATTGAGTTGTCCTCAAAACCAATATACATCCTGCTATATCTCCCACATGGAAAGTGCCAGGAGGGAGAAGTGGGGATTATGTTTAGACTTTCTCGGAACTGCTTCAAATCAACTAGATATCTTTGTGCTGTAAATCTCCCAACAGCCAAACGCAAAAGCAGCAAACATCTCGCTGTATGTCCCACATCCAAAGTGCCAAGAGAGAGCTTGCTCTCCCTGTCTTTGAGTACTGTTTTCGCTGTGCCGGTTACCTCTTTGCTAACATTCTCTTCAGCGCTGCAGGGAAACCAGGAACCACGTGGAGAAGGCACCCACACTGAAAGTGCCTGGAGGGAACATTGGGGCTTCTTCTCAGTGTCTCTGACATAGGGTTTCACTGTCCCGGGAAAGTCTCTGCTAACACCCTGCAGAGCGCTGTGCCCAATCTACAGAAACGTCTTGCGGTATCTCCTACAGGGAAAGTGCCAGGAGGGAACTGTCCATCTTGTTCTCAGTGTCTCTGAGAATTGCTCTGATTATCCCTGTGACCTCTTTGCTAAGACTCTCCAGAGAGCCGTCCTCAAAACCAACACACATCTTGACATATCTCCCACATTGATCGCAGTGTCTCCAGGAACGGCATTCAAGGAGCCAGGAACTTTTCTCCCTACACTGTCCATTGAGTTGTCCTCAAAACCAATATACATCCTGCTATATCTCCCACATGGAAAGTGCCAGGAGGGAGAAGTGGCGATTATGTTTAGACTTTCTCGGAACTGCTTCAAATCAACTAGATATCTTTGTGCTGTAAATCTCCCAACAGCCAAACGCAAAAGCAGCAAACATCTCGCTGTATGTCCCACATCCAAAGTGCCAAGAGAGAGCTTGCTCTCCCTGTCTTTGAGTACTGTTTTCGCTGTGCCGGTTACCTCTTTGCTAACATTCTCTTCAGCGCTGCAGGGAAACCAGGAACCACGTGGAGAAGGCACCCACACTGAAAGTGCCTGGAGGGAACATTGGGGCTTCTTCTCAGTGTCTCTGACATAGGGTTTCACTGTCCCGGGAAAGTCTCTGCTAACACCCTGCAGAGCGCTGTGCCCAATCTACAGAAACGTCTTGCGGTATCTCCTACAGGGAAAGTGCCAGGAGGGAACTGTCCATCTTGTTCTCAGTGTCTCTGAGAATTGCTCTGATTATCCCTGTGACCTCTTTGCTAAGACTCTCCAGAGAGCCGTCCTCAAAACCAACACACATCTTGACATATCTCCCACATTGATCGCAGTGTCTCCAGGAACGGCATTCAAGGAGCCAGGAACTTTTCTCCCTACACTGTCCATTGAGTTGTCCTCAAAACCAATATACATCCTGCTATATCTCCCACATGGAAAGTGCCAGGAGGGAGAAGTGGCGATTATGTTTAGACTTTCTCGGAACTGCTTCAAATCAACTAGATATCTTTGTGCTGTAAATCTCCCAACAGCCAAACGCAAAAGCAGCAAACATCTCGCTGTATGTCCCACATCCAAAGTGCCAAGAGAGAGCTTGCTCTCCCTCTCTTTGAGTACTGTTTTCGCTGTGCCGGTTACCTCTTTGCTAACATTCTCTTCAGCGCTGCAGGGAAACCAGGAACCACGTGGAGAAGGCACCCACACTGAAAGTGCCTGGAGGGAACATTGGGGCTTCTTCTCAGTGTCTCTGACATAGGGTTTCACTGTCCCGGGAAAGTCTCTGCTAACACCCTGCAGAGCGCTGTGCCCAATCTACAGAAACGTCTTGCGGTATCTCCTACAGGGAAAGTGCCAGGAGGGAACTGTCCATCTTGTTCTCAGTGTCTCTGAGAATTGCTCTGATTATCCCTGTGACCTCTTTGCTAAGACTCTCCAGAGAGCCGTCCTCAAAACCAACACACATCTTGACATATCTCCCACATTGATCGCAGTGTCTCCAGGAACGGCATTCAAGGAGCCAGGAACTTTTCTCCCTACACTGTCCATTGAGTTGTCCTCAAAACCAATATACATCCTGCTATATCTCCCACATGGAAAGTGCCAGGAGGGAGAAGTGGCGATTATGTTTAGACTTTCTCGGAACTGCTTCAAATCAACTAGATATCTTTGTGCTGTAAATCTCCCAACAGCCAAACGCAAAAGCAGCAAACATCTCGCTGTATGTCCCACATCCAAAGTGCCAAGAGAGAGCTTGCTCTCCCTCTCTTTGAGTACTGTTTTCGCTGTGCCGGTTACCTCTTTGCTAACATTCTCTTCAGCGCTGCAGGGAAACCAGGAACCACGTGGAGAAGGCACCCACACTGAAAGTGCCTGGAGGGAACATTGGGGCTTCTTCTCAGTGTCTCTGACATAGGGTTTCACTGTCCCGGGAAAGTCTCTGCTAACACCCTGCAGAGCGCTGTGCCCAATCTACAGAAACGTCTTGCGGTATCTCCTACAGGGAAAGTGCCAGGAGGGAACTGTCCATCTTGTTCTCAGTGTCTCTGAGAATTGCTCTGATTATCCCTGTGACCTCTTTGCTAAGACTCTGCAGAGAGCCGTCCTCAAAACCAACACACATCTTGACATATCTCCCTCATTGATCGCAGTGTCTCCAGGAACGGCATTCAAGGAGCCAGGAACTTTTCTCCCTACACTGTCCATTGAGTTGTCCTCAAAACCAATATACATCCTGCTATATCTCCCACATGGAAAGTGCCAGGAGGGAGAAGTGGCGATTATGTTTAGACTTTCTCGGAACTGCTTCAAATCAACTAGATATCTTTGTGCTGTAAATCTCCCAACAGCCAAACGCAAAAGCAGCAAACATCTCGCTGTATGTCCCACATCCAAAGTGCCAAGAGAGAGCTTGCTCTCCCTGTCTTTGAGTACTGTTTTCGCTGTGCCGGTTACCTCTTTGCTAACATTCTCTTCAGCGCTGCAGGGAAACCAGGAACCACGTGGAGAAGGCACCCACACTGAAAGTGCCTGGAGGGAACATTGGGGCTTCTTCTCAGTGTCTCTGACATAGGGTTTCACTGTCCCGGGAAAGTCTCTGCTAACACCCTGCAGAGCGCTGTGCCCAATCTACAGAAACGTCTTGCGGTATCTCCTACAGGGAAAGTGCCAGGAGGGAATTGTCGAGCTTCTTCTCAGTGTCTCTGAGAATTGCTCTGATTATCTGTGTGACCTCTTTGCTAAGACTCTCCAGAGAGCCGTCCTCAAAACCAACACACATCTTGACATATCTCCCTCATTGATCGCAGTGTCTCCAGGAACGGCATTCAAGGAGCCAGGAACTTTTCTCCCTACACTGTCCATTGAGTTGTCCTCAAAACCAATATACATCCTGCTATATCTCCCACATGGAAAGTGCCAGGAGGGAGAAGTGGCGATTATGTTTAGACTTTCTCGGAACTGCTTCAAATCAACTAGATATCTTTGTGCTGTAAATCTCCCAACAGCCAAACGCAAAAGCAGCAAACATCTCGCTGTATGTCCCACATCCAAAGTGCCAAGAGAGAGCTTGCTCTCCCTGTCTTTGAGTACTGTTTTCGCTGTGCCGGTTACCTCTTTGCTAACATTCTCTTCAGCGCTGCAGGGAAACCAGGAACCACGTGGAGAAGGCACCCACACTGAAAGTGCCTGGAGGGAACATTGGGGCTTCTTCTCAGTGTCTCTGACATAGGGTTTCACTGTCCCGGGAAAGTCTCTGCTAACACCCTGCAGAGCGCTGTGCCCAATCTACAGAAACGTCTTGCGGTATCTCCTACAGGGAAAGTGCCAGGAGGGAATTGTCGAGCTTGTTCTCAGTGTCTCTGAGAATTGCTCTGATTATCCCTGTGACCTCTTTGCTAAGACTCTCCAGAGAGCCGTCCTCAAAACCAACACACATCTTGACATATCTCCCTCATTGATCGCAGTGTCTCCAGGAACGGCATTCAAGGAGCCAGGAACTTTTCTCCCTACACTGTCCATTGAGTTGTCCTCAAAACCAATATACATCCTGCTATATCTCCCACATGGAAAGTGCCAGGAGGGAGAAGTGGGGATTATGTTTAGACTTCCTCGGAACTGCTTCAAATCAACTAGATATCTTTGTGCTGTAAATCTCCCAACAGCCAAACGCAAAAGCAGCAAACATCTCGCTGTATGTCCCACATCCAAAGTGCCAAGAGAGAGCTTGCTCTCCCTGTCTTTGAGTACTGTTTTCGCTGTGCCGGTTACCTCTTTGCTAACATTCTCTTCAGCGCTGCAGGGAAACCAGGAACCACGTGGAGAAGGCACCCACACTGAAAGTGCCTGGAGGGAACATTGGGGCTTCTTCTCAGTGTCTCTGACATAGGGTTTCACTGTCCCGGGAAAGTCTCTGCTAACACCCTGCAGAGCGCTGTGCCCAATCTACAGAAACGTCTTGCGGTATCTCCTACAGGGAAAGTGCCAGGAGGGAACTGTCCATCTTGTTCTCAGTGTCTCTGAGAATTGCTCTGATTATCCCTGTGACCTCTTTGCTAAGACTCTCCAGAGAGCCGTCCTCAAAACCAACACACATCTTGACATATCTCCCACATTGATCGCAGTGTCTCCAGGAACGGCATTCAAGGAGCCAGGAACTTTTCTCCCTACACTGTCCATTGAGTTGTCCTCAAAACCAATATACATCCTGCTATATCTCCCACATGGAAAGTGCCAGGAGGGAGAAGTGGCGATTATGTTTAGACTTTCTCGGAACTGCTTCAAATCAACTAGATATCTTTGTGCTGTAAATCTCCCAACAGCCAAACGCAAAAGCAGCAAACATCTCGCTGTATGTCCCACATCCAAAGTGCCAAGAGAGAGCTTGCTCTCCCTGTCTTTGAGTACTGTTTTCGCTGTGCCGGTTACCTCTTTGCTAACATTCTCTTCAGCGCTGCAGGGAAACCAGGAACCACGTGGAGAAGGCACCCACACTGAAAGTGCCTGGAGGGAACATTGGGGCTTCTTCTCAGTGTCTCTGACATAGGGTTTCACTGTCCCGGGAAAGTCTCTGCTAACACCCTGCAGAGCGCTGTGCCCAATCTACAGAAACGTCTTGCGGTATCTCCTACAGGGAAAGTGCCAGGAGGGAACTGTCCATCTTGTTCTCAGTGTCTCTGAGAATTGCTCTGATTATCCCTGTGACCTCTTTGCTAAGACTCTCCAGAGAGCCGTCCTCAAAACCAACACACATCTTGACATATCTCCCACATTGATCGCAGTGTCTCCAGGAACGGCATTCAAGGAGCCAGGAACTTTTCTCCCTACACTGTCCATTGAGTTGTCCTCAAAACCAATATACATCCTGCTATATCTCCCACATGGAAAGTGCCAGGAGGGAGAAGTGGCGATTATGTTTAGACTTTCTCGGAACTGCTTCAAATCAACTAGATATCTTTGTGCTGTAAATCTCCCAACAGCCAAACGCAAAAGCAGCAAACATCTCGCTGTATGTCCCACATCCAAAGTGCCAAGAGAGAGCTTGCTCTCCCTCTCTTTGAGTACTGTTTTCGCTGTGCCGGTTACCTCTTTGCTAACATTCTCTTCAGCGCTGCAGGGAAACCAGGAACCACGTGGAGAAGGCACCCACACTGAAAGTGCCTGGAGGGAACATTGGGGCTTCTTCTCAGTGTCTCTGACATAGGGTTTCACTGTCCCGGGAAAGTCTCTGCTAACACCCTGCAGAGCGCTGTGCCCAATCTACAGAAACGTCTTGCGGTATCTCCTACAGGGAAAGTGCCAGGAGGGAACTGTCCATCTTGTTCTCAGTGTCTCTGAGAATTGCTCTGATTATCCCTGTGACCTCTTTGCTAAGACTCTCCAGAGAGCCGTCCTCAAAACCAACACACATCTTGACATATCTCCCACATTGATCGCAGTGTCTCCAGGAACGGCATTCAAGGAGCCAGGAACTTTTCTCCCTACACTGTCCATTGAGTTGTCCTCAAAACCAATATACATCCTGCTATATCTCCCACATGGAAAGTGCCAGGAGGGAGAAGTGGCGATTATGTTTAGACTTTCTCGGAACTGCTTCAAATCAACTAGATATCTTTGTGCTGTAAATCTCCCAACAGCCAAACGCAAAAGCAGCAAACATCTCGCTGTATGTCCCACATCCAAAGTGCCAAGAGAGAGCTTGCTCTCCCTCTCTTTGAGTACTGTTTTCGCTGTGCCGGTTACCTCTTTGCTAACATTCTCTTCAGCGCTGCAGGGAAACCAGGAACCACGTGGAGAAGGCACCCACACTGAAAGTGCCTGGAGGGAACATTGGGGCTTCTTCTCAGTGTCTCTGACATAGGGTTTCACTGTCCCGGGAAAGTCTCTGCTAACACCCTGCAGAGCGCTGTGCCCAATCTACAGAAACGTCTTGCGGTATCTCCTACAGGGAAAGTGCCAGGAGGGAACTGTCCATCTTGTTCTCAGTGTCTCTGAGAATTGCTCTGATTATCCCTGTGACCTCTTTGCTAAGACTCTGCAGAGAGCCGTCCTCAAAACCAACACACATCTTGACATATCTCCCTCATTGATCGCAGTGTCTCCAGGAACGGCATTCAAGGAGCCAGGAACTTTTCTCCCTACACTGTCCATTGAGTTGTCCTCAAAACCAATATACATCCTGCTATATCTCCCACATGGAAAGTGCCAGGAGGGAGAAGTGGCGATTATGTTTAGACTTTCTTGGAACTGCTTCAAATCAACTAGATATCTTTGTGCTGTAAATCTCCCAACAGCCAAACGCAAAAGCAGCAAACATCTCGCTGTATGTCCCACATCCAAAGTGCCAAGAGAGAGCTTGCTCTCCCTGTCTTTGAGTACTGTTTTCGCTGTGCCGGTTACCTCTTTGCTAACATTCTCTTCAGCGCTGCAGGGAAACCAGGAACCACGTGGAGAAGGCACCCACACTGAAAGTGCCTGGAGGGAACATTGGGGCTTCTTCTCAGTGTCTCTGACATAGGGTTTCACTGTCCCGGGAAAGTCTCTGCTAACACCCTGCAGAGCGCTGTGCCCAATCTACAGAAACGTCTTGCGGTATCTCCTACAGGGAAAGTGCCAGGAGGGAATTGTCGAGCTTCTTCTCAGTGTCTCTGAGAATTGCTCTGATTATCTGTGTGACCTCTTTGCTAAGACTCTCCAGAGAGCCGTCCTCAAAACCAACACACATCTTGACATATCTCCCTCATTGATCGCAGTGTCTCCAGGAACGGCATTCAAGGAGCCAGGAACTTTTCTCCCTACACTGTCCATTGAGTTGTCCTCAAAACCAATATACATCCTGCTATATCTCCCACATGGAAAGTGCCAGGAGGGAGAAGTGGCGATTATGTTTAGACTTTCTCGGAACTGCTTCAAATCAACTAGATATCTTTGTGCTGTAAATCTCCCAACAGCCAAACGCAAAAGCAGCAAACATCTCGCTGTATGTCCCACATCCAAAGTGCCAAGAGAGAGCTTGCTCTCCCTGTCTTTGAGTACTGTTTTCGCTGTGCCGGTTACCTCTTTGCTAACATTCTCTTCAGCGCTGCAGGGAAACCAGGAACCACGTGGAGAAGGCACCCACACTGAAAGTGCCTGGAGGGAACATTGGGGCTTCTTCTCAGTGTCTCTGACATAGGGTTTCACTGTCCCGGGAAAGTCTCTGCTAACACCCTGCAGAGCGCTGTGCCCAATCTACAGAAACGTCTTGCGGTATCTCCTACAGGGAAAGTGCCAGGAGGGAATTGTCGAGCTTGTTCTCAGTGTCTCTGAGAATTGCTCTGATTATCCCTGTGACCTCTTTGCTAAGACTCTCCAGAGAGCCGTCCTCAAAACCAACACACATCTTGACATATCTCCCTCATTGATCGCAGTGTCTCCAGGAACGGCATTCAAGGAGCCAGGAACTTTTCTCCCTACACTGTCCATTGAGTTGTCCTCAAAACCAATATACATCCTGCTATATCTCCCACATGGAAAGTGCCAGGAGGGAGAAGTGGGGATTATGTTTAGACTTCCTCGGAACTGCTTCAAATCAACTAGATATCTTTGTGCTGTAAATCTCCCAACAGCCAAACGCAAAAGCAGCAAACATCTCGCTGTATGTCCCACATCCAAAGTGCCAAGAGAGAGCTTGCTCTCCCTGTCTTTGAGTACTGTTTTCGCTGTGCCGGTTACCTCTTTGCTAACATTCTCTTCAGCGCTGCAGGGAAACCAGGAACCACGTGGAGAAGGCACCCACACTGAAAGTGCCTGGAGGGAACATTGGGGCTTCTTCTCAGTGTCTCTGACATAGGGTTTCACTGTCCCGGGAAAGTCTCTGCTAACACCCTGCAGAGCGCTGTGCCCAATCTACAGAAACGTCTTGCGGTATCTCCTACAGGGAAAGTGCCAGGAGGGAACTGTCCATCTTGTTCTCAGTGTCTCTGAGAATTGCTCTGATTATCCCTGTGACCTCTTTGCTAAGACTCTCCAGAGAGCCGTCCTCAAAACCAACACACATCTTGACATATCTCCCACATTGATCGCAGTGTCTCCAGGAACGGCATTCAAGGAGCCAGGAACTTTTCTCCCTACACTGTCCATTGAGTTGTCCTCAAAACCAATATACATCCTGCTATATCTCCCACATGGAAAGTGCCAGGAGGGAGAAGTGGCGATTATGTTTAGACTTTCTCGGAACTGCTTCAAATCAACTAGATATCTTTGTGCTGTAAATCTCCCAACAGCCAAACGCAAAAGCAGCAAACATCTCGCTGTATGTCCCACATCCAAAGTGCCAAGAGAGAGCTTGCTCTCCCTGTCTTTGAGTACTGTTTTCGCTGTGCCGGTTACCTCTTTGCTAACATTCTCTTCAGCGCTGCAGGGAAACCAGGAACCACGTGGAGAAGGCACCCACACTGAAAGTGCCTGGAGGGAACATTGGGGCTTCTTCTCAGTGTCTCTGACATAGGGTTTCACTGTCCCGGGAAAGTCTCTGCTAACACCGTGCAGAGCGCTGTGCCCAATCTACAGAAACGTCTTGCGGTATCTCCTACAGGGAAAGTGCCAGGAGGGAACTGTCCATCTTGTTCTCAGTG
This sequence comes from Chroicocephalus ridibundus, assembly GCF_963924245.1. Classification (NCBI taxonomy): domain Eukaryota; kingdom Metazoa; phylum Chordata; class Aves; order Charadriiformes; family Laridae; genus Chroicocephalus; species Chroicocephalus ridibundus. The sequence continues at coordinate 24,738 of NW_026961725.1, forward strand.
TCTCTGAGAATTGCTCTGATTATCCCTGTGACCTCTTTGCTAAGACTCTGCAGAGAGCCGTCCTCAAAACCAACACACATCTTGACATATCTCCCTCATTGATCGCAGTGTCTCCAGGAACGGCATTCAAGGAGCCAGGAACTTTTCTCCCTACACTGTCCATTGAGTTGTCCTCAAAACCAATATACATCCTGCTATATCTCCCACATGGAAAGTGCCAGGAGGGAGAAGTGGCGATTATGTTTAGACTTTCTCGGAACTGCTTCAAATCAACTAGATATCTTTGTGCTGTAAATCTCCCAACAGCCAAACGCAAAAGCAGCAAACATCTCGCTGTATGTCCCACATCCAAAGTGCCAAGAGAGAGCTTGCTCTCCCTGTCTTTGAGTACTGTTTTCGCTGTGCCGGTTACCTCTTTGCTAACATTCTCTTCAGCGCTGCAGGGAAACCAGGAACCACGTGGAGAAGGCACCCACACTGAAAGTGCCTGGAGGGAACATTGGGGCTTCTTCTCAGTGTCTCTGACATAGGGTTTCACTGTCCCGGGAAAGTCTCTGCTAACACCCTGCAGAGCGCTGTGCCCAATCTACAGAAACGTCTTGCGGTATCTCCTACAGGGAAAGTGCCAGGAGGGAATTGTCGAGCTTGTTCTCAGTGTCTCTGAGAATTGCTCTGATTATCTGTGTGACCTCTTTGCTAAGACTCTCCAGAGAGCCGTCCTCAAAACCAACACACATCTTGACATATCTCCCTCATTGATCGCAGTGTCTCCAGGAACGGCATTCAAGGAGCCAGGAACTTTTCTCCCTACACTGTCCATTGAGTTGTCCTCAAAACCAATATACATCCTGCTATATCTCCCACATGGAAAGTGCCAGGAGGGAGAAGTGGCGATTATGTTTAGACTTCCTCGGAACTGCTTCAAATCAACTAGATATCTTTGTGCTGTAAATCTCCCAACAGCCAAACGCAAAAGCAGCAAACATCTCGCTGTATGTCCCACATCCAAAGTGCCAAGAGAGAGCTTGCTCTCCCTGTCTTTGAGTACTGTTTTCGCTGTGCCGGTTACCTCTTTGCTAACATTCTCTTCAGCGCTGCAGGGAAACCAGGAACCACGTGGAGAAGGCACCCACACTGAAAGTGCCTGGAGGGAACATTGGGGCTTCTTCTCAGTGTCTCTGACATAGGGTTTCACTGTCCCGGGAAAGTCTCTGCTAACACCCTGCAGAGCGCTGTGCCCAATCTACAGAAACGTCTTGCGGTATCTCCTACAGGGAAAGTGCCAGGAGGGAATTGTCGAGCTTGTTCTCAGTGTCTCTGAGAATTGCTCTGATTATCCCTGTGACCTCTTTGCTAAGACTCTCCAGAGAGCCGTCCTCAAAACCAACACACATCTTGACATATCTCCCTCATTGATCGCAGTGTCTCCAGGAACGGCATTCAAGGAGCCAGGAACTTTTCTCCCTACACTGTCCATTGAGTTGTCCTCAAAACCAATATACATCCTGCTATATCTCCCACATGGAAAGTGCCAGGAGGGAGAAGTGGGGATTATGTTTAGACTTCCTCGGAACTGCTTCAAATCAACTAGATATCTTTGTGCTGTAAATCTCCCAACAGCCAAACGCAAAAGCAGCAAACATCTCGCTGTATGTCCCACATCCAAAGTGCCAAGAGAGAGCTTGCTCTCCCTGTCTTTGAGTACTGTTTTCGCTGTGCCGGTTACCTCTTTGCTAACATTCTCTTCAGCGCTGCAGGGAAACCAGGAACCACGTGGAGAAGGCACCCACACTGAAAGTGCCTGGAGGGAACATTGGGGCTTCTTCTCAGTGTCTCTGACATAGGGTTTCACTGTCCCGGGAAAGTCTCTGCTAACACCCTGCAGAGCGCTGTGCCCAATCTACAGAAACGTCTTGCGGTATCTCCTACAGGGAAAGTGCCAGGAGGGAACTGTCCATCTTGTTCTCAGTGTCTCTGAGAATTGCTCTGATTATCCCTGTGACCTCTTTGCTAAGACTCTCCAGAGAGCCGTCCTCAAAACCAACACACATCTTGACATATCTCCCACATTGATCGCAGTGTCTCCAGGAACGGCATTCAAGGAGCCAGGAACTTTTCTCCCTACACTGTCCATTGAGTTGTCCTCAAAACCAATATACATCCTGCTATATCTCCCACATGGAAAGTGCCAGGAGGGAGAAGTGGCGATTATGTTTAGACTTTCTCGGAACTGCTTCAAATCAACTAGATATCTTTGTGCTGTAAATCTCCCAACAGCCAAACGCAAAAGCAGCAAACATCTCGCTGTATGTCCCACATCCAAAGTGCCAAGAGAGAGCTTGCTCTCCCTGTCTTTGAGTACTGTTTTCACTGTCCCGGTTACCTCTTTGCTAACATTCTCTTCAGCGCTGCAGGGAAACCAGGAACCACGTGGAGAAGGCACCCACACTGAAAGTGCCTGGAGGGAACATTGGGGCTTCTTCTCAGTGTCTCTGACATAGGGTTTCACTGTCCCGGGAAAGTCTCTGCTAACACCCTGCAGAGCGCTGTGCCCAATCTACAGAAACGTCTTGCGGTATCTCCTACAGGGAAAGTGCCAGGAGGGAACTGTCCATCTTGTTCTCAGTGTCTCTGAGAATTGCTCTGATTATCCCTGTGACCTCTTTGCTAAGACTCTCCAGAGAGCCGTCCTCAAAACCAACACACATCTTGACATATCTCCCACATTGATCGCAGTGTCTCCAGGAACGGCATTCAAGGAGCCAGGAACTTTTCTCCCTACACTGTCCATTGAGTTGTCCTCAAAACCAATATACATCCTGCTATATCTCCCACATGGAAAGTGCCAGGAGGGAGAAGTGGCGATTATGTTTAGACTTTCTCGGAACTGCTTCAAATCAACTAGATATCTTTGTGCTGTAAATCTCCCAACAGCCAAACGCAAAAGCAGCAAACATCTCGCTGTATGTCCCACATCCAAAGTGCCAAGAGAGAGCTTGCTCTCCCTGTCTTTGAGTACTGTTTTCACTGTCCCGGTTACCTCTTTGCTAACATTCTCTTCAGCGCTGCAGGGAAACCAGGAACCACGTGGAGAAGGCACCCACACTGAAAGTGCCTGGAGGGAACATTGGGGCTTCTTCTCAGTGTCTCTGACATAGGGTTTCACTGTCCCGGGAAAGTCTCTGCTAACACCCTGCAGAGCGCTGTGCCCAATCTACAGAAACGTCTTGCGGTATCTCCTACAGGGAAAGTGCCAGGAGGGAACTGTCCATCTTGTTCTCAGTGTCTCTGAGAATTGCTCTGATTATCCCTGTGACCTCTTTGCTAAGACTCTCCAGAGAGCCGTCCTCAAAACCAACACACATCTTGACATATCTCCCACATTGATCGCAGTGTCTCCAGGAACGGCATTCAAGGAGCCAGGAACTTTTCTCCCTACACTGTCCATTGAGTTGTCCTCAAAACCAATATACATCCTGCTATATCTCCCACATGGAAAGTGCCAGGAGGGAGAAGTGGCGATTATGTTTAGACTTTCTCGGAACTGCTTCAAATCAACTAGATATCTTTGTGCTGTAAATCTCCCAACAGCCAAACGCAAAAGCAGCAAACATCTCGCTGTATGTCCCACATCCAAAGTGCCAAGAGAGAGCTTGCTCTCCCTGTCTTTGAGTACTGTTTTCGCTGTGCCGGTTACCTCTTTGCTAACATTCTCTTCAGCGCTGCAGGGAAACCAGGAACCACGTGGAGAAGGCACCCACACTGAAAGTGCCTGGAGGGAACATTGGGGCTTCTTCTCAGTGTCTCTGACATAGGGTTTCACTGTCCCGGGAAAGTCTCTGCTAACACCCTGCAGAGCGCTGTGCCCAATCTACAGAAACGTCTTGCGGTATCTCCTACAGGGAAAGTGCCAGGAGGGAATTGTCGAGCTTGTTCTCAGTGTCTCTGAGAATTGCTCTGATTATCCCTGTGACCTCTTTGCTAAGACTCTCCAGAGAGCCGTCCTCAAAACCAACACACATCTTGACATATCTCCCACATTGATCGCAGTGTCTCCAGGAACGGCATTCAAGGAGCCAGGAACTTTTCTCCCTACACTGTCCATTGAGTTGTCCTCAAAACCAATATACATCCTGCTATATCTCCCACATGGAAAGTGCCAGGAGGGAGAAGTGGCGATTATGTTTAGACTTTCTCGGAACTGCTTCAAATCAACTAGATATCTTTGTGCTGTAAATCTCCCAACAGCCAAACGCAAAAGCAGCAAACATCTCGCTGTATGTCCCACATCCAAAGTGCCAAGAGAGAGCTTGCTCTCCCTCTCTTTGAGTACTGTTTTCGCTGTGCCGGTTACCTCTTTGCTAACATTCTCTTCAGCGCTGCAGGGAAACCAGGAACCACGTGGAGAAGGCACCCACACTGAAAGTGCCTGGAGGGAACATTGGGGCTTCTTCTCAGTGTCTCTGACATAGGGTTTCACTGTCCCGGGAAAGTCTCTGCTAACACCCTGCAGAGCGCTGTGCCCAATCTACAGAAACGTCTTGCGGTATCTCCTACAGGGAAAGTGCCAGGAGGGAATTGTCGAGCTTGTTCTCAGTGTCTCTGAGAATTGCTCTGATTATCCCTGTGACCTCTTTGCTAAGACTCTCCAGAGAGCCGTCCTCAAAACCAACACACATCTTGACATATCTCCCTCATTGATCGCAGTGTCTCCAGGAACGGCATTCAAGGAGCCAGGAACTTTTCTCCCTACACTGTCCATTGAGTTGTCCTCAAAACCAATATACATCCTGCTATATCTCCCACATGGAAAGTGCCAGGAGGGAGAAGTGGCGATTATGTTTAGACTTCCTCGGAACTGCTTCAAATCAACTAGATATCTTTGTGCTGTAAATCTCCCAACAGCCAAACGCAAAAGCAGCAAACATCTCGCTGTATGTCCCACATCCAAAGTGCCAAGAGAGAGCTTGCTCTCCCTGTCTTTGAGTACTGTTTTCGCTGTGCCGGTTACCTCTTTGCTAACATTCTCTTCAGCGCTGCAGGGAAACCAGGAACCACGTGGAGAAGGCACCCACACTGAAAGTGCCTGGAGGGAACATTGGGTCTTCTTCTCAGTGTCTCTGACATAGGGTTTCACTGTCCCGGGAAAGTCTCTGCTAACACCCTGCAGAGCGCTGTGCCCAATCTACAGAAACGTCTTGCGGTATCTCCTACAGGGAAAGTGCCAGGAGGGAACTGTCCATCTTGTTCTCAGTGTCTCTGAGAATTGCTCTGATTATCCCTGTGACCTCTTTGCTAAGACTCTCCAGAGAGCCGTCCTCAAAACCAACACACATCTTGACATATCTCCCACATTGATCGCAGTGTCTCCAGGAACGGCATTCAAGGAGCCAGGAACTTTTCTCCCTACACTGTCCATTGAGTTGTCCTCAAAACCAATATACATCCTGCTATATCTCCCACATGGAAAGTGCCAGGAGGGAGAATTGGCGATTATGTTTAGACTTTCTCGGAACTGCTTCAAATCAACTAGATATCTTTGTGCTGTAAATCTCCCAACAGCCAAACGCAAAAGCAGCAAACATCTCGCTGTATGTCCCACATCCAAAGTGCCAAGAGAGAGCTTGCTCTCCCTCTCTTTGAGTACTGTTTTCGCTGTGCCGGTTACCTCTTTGCTAACATTCTCTTCAGCGCTGCAGGGAAACCAGGAACCACGTGGAGAAGGCACCCACACTGAAAGTGCCTGGAGGGAACATTGGGGCTTCTTCTCAGTGTCTCTGACATAGGGTTTCACTGTCCCGGGAAAGTCTCTGCTAACACCCTGCAGAGCGCTGTGCCCAATCTACAGAAACGTCTTGCGGTATCTCCTACAGGGAAAGTGCCAGGAGGGAACTGTCCATCTTGTTCTCAGTGTCTCTGAGAATTGCTCTGATTATCCCTGTGACCTCTTTGCTAAGACTCTCCAGAGAGCCGTCCTCAAAACCAACACACATCTTGACATATCTCCCTCATTGATCGCAGTGTCTCCAGGAACGGCATTCAAGGAGCCAGGAACTTTTCTCCCTACACTGTCCATTGAGTTGTCCTCAAAACCAATATACATCCTGCTATATCTCCCACATGGAAAGTGCCAGGAGGGAGAAGTGGCGATTATGTTTAGACTTTCTCGGAACTGCTTCAAATCAACTAGATATCTTTGTGCTGTAAATCTCCCAACAGCCAAACGCAAAAGCAGCAAACATCTCGCTGTATGTCCCACATCCAAAGTGCCAAGAGAGAGCTTGCTCTCCCTGTCTTTGAGTACTGTTTTCACTGTCCCGGTTACCTCTTTGCTAACATTCTCTTCAGCGCTGCAGGGAAACCAGGAACCACGTGGAGAAGGCACCCACACTGAAAGTGCCTGGAGGGAACATTGGGGCTTCTTCTCAGTGTCTCTGACATAGGGTTTCACTGTCCCGGGAAAGTCTCTGCTAACACCCTGCAGAGCGCTGTGCCCAATCTACAGAAACGTCTTGCGGTATCTCCTACAGGGAAAGTGCCAGGAGGGAACTGTCCATCTTGTTCTCAGTGTCTCTGAGAATTGCTCTGATTATCCCTGTGACCTCTTTGCTAAGACTCTCCAGAGAGCCGTCCTCAAAACCAACACACATCTTGACATATCTCCCTCATTGATCGCAGTGTCTCCAGGAACGGCATTCAAGGAGCCAGGAACTTTTCTCCCTACACTGTCCATTGAGTTGTCCTCAAAACCAATATACATCCTGCTATATCTCCCACATGGAAAGTGCCAGGAGGGAGAAGTGGCGATTATGTTTAGACTTTCTCGGAACTGCTTCAAATCAACTAGATATCTTTGTGCTGTAAATCTCCCAACAGCCAAACGCAAAAGCAGCAAACATCTCGCTGTATGTCCCACATCCAAAGTGCCAAGAGAGAGCTTGCTCTCCCTCTCTTTGAGTACTGTTTTCGCTGTGCCGGTTACCTCTTTGCTAACATTCTCTTCAGCGCTGCAGGGAAACCAGGAACCACGTGGAGAAGGCACCCACACTGAAAGTGCCTGGAGGGAACATTGGGGCTTCTTCTCAGTGTCTCTGACATAGGGTTTCACTGTCCCGGGAAAGTCTCTGCTAACACCCTGCAGAGCGCTGTGCCCAATCTACAGAAACGTCTTGCGGTATCTCCTACAGGGAAAGTGCCAGGAGGGAACTGTCCATCTTGTTCTCAGTGTCTCTGAGAATTGCTCTGATTATCCCTGTGACCTCTTTGCTAAGACTCTCCAGAGAGCCGTCCTCAAAACCAACACACATCTTGACATATCTCCCACATTGATCGCAGTGTCTCCAGGAACGGCATTCAAGGAGCCAGGAACTTTTCTCCCTACACTGTCCATTGAGTTGTCCTCAAAACCAATATACATCCTGCTATATCTCCCACATGGAAAGTGCCAGGAGGGAGAAGTGGCGATTATGTTTAGACTTTCTCGGAACTGCTTCAAATCAACTAGATATCTTTGTGCTGTAAATCTCCCAACAGCCAAACGCAAAAGCAGCAAACATCTCGCTGTATGTCCCACATCCAAAGTGCCAAGAGAGAGCTTGCTCTCCCTGTCTTTGAGTACTGTTTTCGCTGTGCCGGTTACCTCTTTGCTAACATTCTCTTCAGCGCTGCAGGGAAACCAGGAACCACGTGGAGAAGGCACCCACACTGAAAGTGCCTGGAGGGAACATTGGGGCTTCTTCTCAGTGTCTCTGACATAGGGTTTCACTGTCCCGGGAAAGTCTCTGCTAACACCCTGCAGAGCGCTGTGCCCAATCTACAGAAACGTCTTGCGGTATCTCCTACAGGGAAAGTGCCAGGAGGGAACTGTCCATCTTGTTCTCAGTGTCTCTGAGAATTGCTCTGATTATCCCTGTGACCTCTTTGCTAAGACTCTCCAGAGAGCCGTCCTCAAAACCAACACACATCTTGACATATCTCCCACATTGATCGCAGTGTCTCCAGGAACGGCATTCAAGGAGCCAGGAACTTTTCTCCCTACACTGTCCATTGAGTTGTCCTCAAAACCAATATACATCCTGCTATATCTCCCACATGGAAAGTGCCAGGAGGGAGAAGTGGCGATTATGTTTAGACTTTCTCGGAACTGCTTCAAATCAACTAGATATCTTTGTGCTGTAAATCTCCCAACAGCCAAACGCAAAAGCAGCAAACATCTCGCTGTATGTCCCACATCCAAAGTGCCAAGAGAGAGCTTGCTCTCCCTGTCTTTGAGTACTGTTTTCGCTGTGCCGGTTACCTCTTTGCTAACATTCTCTTCAGCGCTGCAGGGAAACCAGGAACCACGTGGAGAAGGCACCCACACTGAAAGTGCCTGGAGGGAACATTGGGGCTTCTTCTCAGTGTCTCTGACATAGGGTTTCACTGTCCCGGGAAAGTCTCTGCTAACACCCTGCAGAGCGCTGTGCCCAATCTACAGAAACGTCTTGCGGTATCTCCTACAGGGAAAGTGCCAGGAGGGAATTGTCGAGCTTGTTCTCAGTGTCTCTGAGAATTGCTCTGATTATCCCTGTGACCTCTTTGCTAAGACTCTCCAGAGAGCCGTCCTCAAAACCAACACACATCTTGACATATCTCCCTCATTGATCGCAGTGTCTCCAGGAACGGCATTCAAGGAGCCAGGAACTTTTCTCCCTACACTGTCCATTGAGTTGTCCTCAAAACCAATATACATCCTGCTATATCTCCCACATGGAAAGTGCCAGGAGGGAGAAGTGGCGATTATGTTTAGACTTCCTCGGAACTGCTTCAAATCAACTAGATATCTTTGTGCTGTAAATCTCCCAACAGCCAAACGCAAAAGCAGCAAACATCTCGCTGTATGTCCCACATCCAAAGTGCCAAGAGAGAGCTTGCTCTCCCTGTCTTTGAGTACTGTTTTCGCTGTGCCGGTTACCTCTTTGCTAACATTCTCTTCAGCGCTGCAGGGAAACCAGGAACCACGTGGAGAAGGCACCCACACTGAAAGTGCCTGGAGGGAACATTGGGGCTTCTTCTCAGTGTCTCTGACATAGGGTTTCACTGTCCCGGGAAAGTCTCTGCTAACACCCTGCAGAGCGCTGTGCCCAATCTACAGAAACGTCTTGCGGTATCTCCTACAGGGAAAGTGCCAGGAGGGAACTGTCCATCTTGTTCTCAGTGTCTCTGAGAATTGCTCTGATTATCCCTGTGACCTCTTTGCTAAGACTCTCCAGAGAGCCGTCCTCAAAACCAACACACATCTTGACATATCTCCCACATTGATCGCAGTGTCTCCAGGAACGGCATTCAAGGAGCCAGGAACTTTTCTCCCTACACTGTCCATTGAGTTGTCCTCAAAACCAATATACATCCTGCTATATCTCCCACATGGAAAGTGCCAGGAGGGAGAATTGGCGATTATGTTTAGACTTTCTCGGAACTGCTTCAAATCAACTAGATATCTTTGTGCTGTAAATCTCCCAACAGCCAAACGCAAAAGCAGCAAACATCTCGCTGTATGTCCCACATCCAAAGTGCCAAGAGAGAGCTTGCTCTCCCTGTCTTTGAGTACTGTTTTCGCTGTGCCGGTTACCTCTTTGCTAACATTCTCTTCAGCGCTGCAGGGAAACCAGGAACCACGTGGAGAAGGCACCCACACTGAAAGTGCCTGGAGGGAACATTGGGGCTTCTTCTCAGTGTCTCTGACATAGGGTTTCACTGTCCCGGGAAAGTCTCTGCTAACACCCTGCAGAGCGCTGTGCCCAATCTACAGAAACGTCTTGCGGTATCTCCTACAGGGAAAGTGCCAGGAGGGAATTGTCGAGCTTGTTCTCAGTGTCTCTGAGAATTGCTCTGATTATCCCTGTGACCTCTTTGCTAAGACTCTCCAGAGAGCCGTCCTCAAAACCAACACACATCTTGACATATCTCCCTCATTGATCGCAGTGTCTCCAGGAACGGCATTCAAGGAGCCAGGAACTTTTCTCCCTACACTGTCCATTGAGTTGTCCTCAAAACCAATATACATCCTGCTATATCTCCCACATGGAAAGTGCCAGGAGGGAGAAGTGGGGATTATGTTTAGACTTCCTCGGAACTGCTTCAAATCAACTAGATATCTTTGTGCTGTAAATCTCCCAACAGCCAAACGCAAAAGCAGCAAACATCTCGCTGTATGTCCCACATCCAAAGTGCCAAGAGAGAGCTTGCTCTCCCTGTCTTTGAGTACTGTTTTCGCTGTGCCGGTTACCTCTTTGCTAACATTCTCTTCAGCGCTGCAGGGAAACCAGGAACCACGTGGAGAAGGCACCCACACTGAAAGTGCCTGGAGGGAACATTGGGGCTTCTTCTCAGTGTCTCTGACATAGGGTTTCACTGTCCCGGGAAAGTCTCTGCTAACACCCTGCAGAGCGCTGTGCCCAATCTACAGAAACGTCTTGCGGTATCTCCTACAGGGAAAGTGCCAGGAGGGAACTGTCCATCTTGTTCTCAGTGTCTCTGAGAATTGCTCTGATTATCCCTGTGACCTCTTTGCTAAGACTCTCCAGAGAGCCGTCCTCAAAACCAACACACATCTTGACATATCTCCCACATTGATCGCAGTGTCTCCAGGAACGGCATTCAAGGAGCCAGGAACTTTTCTCCCTACACTGTCCATTGAGTTGTCCTCAAAACCAATATACATCCTGCTATATCTCCCACATGGAAAGTGCCAGGAGGGAGAAGTGGCGATTATGTTTAGACTTTCTCGGAACTGCTTCAAATCAACTAGATATCTTTGTGCTGTAAATCTCCCAACAGCCAAACGCAAAAGCAGCAAACATCTCGCTGTATGTCCCACATCCAAAGTGCCAAGAGAGAGCTTGCTCTCCCTGTCTTTGAGTACTGTTTTCGCTGTGCCGGTTACCTCTTTGCTAACATTCTCTTCAGCGCTGCAGGGAAACCAGGAACCACGTGGAGAAGGCACCCACACTGAAAGTGCCTGGAGGGAACATTGGGGCTTCTTCTCAGTGTCTCTGACATAGGGTTTCACTGTCCCGGGAAAGTCTCTGCTAACACCCTGCAGAGCGCTGTGCCCAATCTACAGAAACGTCTTGCGGTATCTCCTACAGGGAAAGTGCCAGGAGGGAACTGTCCATCTTGTTCTCAGTGTCTCTGAGAATTGCTCTGATTATCCCTGTGACCTCTTTGCTAAGACTCTCCAGAGAGCCGTCCTCAAAACCAACACACATCTTGACATATCTCCCTCATTGATCGCAGTGTCTCCAGGAACGGCATTCAAGGAGCCAGGAACTTTTCTCCCTACACTGTCCATTGAGTTGTCCTCAAAACCAATATACATCCTGCTATATCTCCCACATGGAAAGTGCCAGGAGGGAGAAGTGGCGATTATGTTTAGACTTTCTCGGAACTGCTTCAAATCAACTAGATATCTTTGTGCTGTAAATCTCCCAACAGCCAAACGCAAAAGCAGCAAACATCTCGCTGTATGTCCCACATCCAAAGTGCCAAGAGAGAGCTTGCTCTCCCTGTCTTTGAGTACTGTTTTCGCTGTGCCGGTTACCTCTTTGCTAACATTCTCTTCAGCGCTGCAGGGAAACCAGGAACCACGTGGAGAAGGCACCCACACTGAAAGTGCCTGGAGGGAACATTGGGGCTTCTTCTCAGTGTCTCTGACATAGGGTTTCACTGTCCCGGGAAAGTCTCTGCTAACACCCTGCAGAGCGCTGTGCCCAATCTACAGAAACGTCTTGCGGTATCTCCTACAGGGAAAGTGCCAGGAGGGAACTGTCCATCTTGTTCTCAGTGTCTCTGAGAATTGCTCTGATTATCCCTGTGACCTCTTTGCTAAGACTCTCCAGAGAGCCGTCCTCAAAACCAACACACATCTTGACATATCTCCCTCATTGATCGCAGTGTCTCCAGGAACGGCATTCAAGGAGCCAGGAACTTTTCTCCCTACACTGTCCATTGAGTTGTCCTCAAAACCAATATACATCCTGCTATATCTCCCACATGGAAAGTGCCAGGAGGGAGAAGTGGCGATTATGTTTAGACTTTCTCGGAACTGCTTCAAATCAACTAGATATCTTTGTGCTGTAAATCTCCCAACAGCCAAACGCAAAAGCAGCAAACATCTCGCTGTATGTCCCACATCCAAAGTGCCAAGAGAGAGCTTGCTCTCCCTGTCTTTGAGTACTGTTTTCGCTGTGCCGGTTACCTCTTTGCTAACATTCTCTTCAGCGCTGCAGGGAAACCAGGAACCACGTGGAGAAGGCACCCACACTGAAAGTGCCTGGAGGGAACATTGGGGCTTCTTCTCAGTGTCTCTGACATAGGGTTTCACTGTCCCGGGAAAGTCTCTGCTAACACCCTGCAGAGCGCTGTGCCCAATCTACAGAAACGTCTTGCGGTATCTCCTACAGGGAAAGTGCCAGGAGGGAATTGTCGAGCTTGTTCTCAGTGTCTCTGAGAATTGCTCTGATTATCCCTGTGACCTCTTTGCTAAGACTCTCCAGAGAGCCGTCCTCAAAACCAACACACATCTTGACATATCTCCCACATTGATCGCAGTGTCTCCAGGAACGGCATTCAAGGAGCCAGGAACTTTTCTCCCTACACTGTCCATTGAGTTGTCCTCAAAACCAATATACATCCTGCTATATCTCCCACATGGAAAGTGCCAGGAGGGAGAAGTGGCGATTATGTTTAGACTTTCTCGGAACTGCTTCAAATCAACTAGATATCTTTGTGCTGTAAATCTCCCAACAGCCAAACGCAAAAGCAGCAAACATCTCGCTGTATGTCCCACATCCAAAGTGCCAAGAGAGAGCTTGCTCTCCCTCTCTTTGAGTACTGTTTTCGCTGTGCCGGTTACCTCTTTGCTAACATTCTCTTCAGCGCTGCAGGGAAACCAGGAACCACGTGGAGAAGGCACCCACACTGAAAGTGCCTGGAGGGAACATTGGGGCTTCTTCTCAGTGTCTCTGACATAGGGTTTCACTGTCCCGGGAAAGTCTCTGCTAACACCCTGCAGAGCGCTGTGCCCAATCTACAGAAACGTCTTGCGGTATCTCCTACAGGGAAAGTGCCAGGAGGGAACTGTCCATCTTGTTCTCAGTGTCTCTGAGAATTGCTCTGATTATCCCTGTGACCTCTTTGCTAAGACTCTCCAGAGAGCCGTCCTCAAAACCAACACACATCTTGACATATCTCCCTCATTGATCGCAGTGTCTCCAGGAACGGCATTCAAGGAGCCAGGAACTTTTCTCCCTACACTGTCCATTGAGTTGTCCTCAAAACCAATATACATCCTGCTATATCTCCCACATGGAAAGTGCCAGGAGGGAGAAGTGGCGATTATGTTTAGACTTTCTCGGAACTGCTTCAAATCAACTAGATATCTTTGTGCTGTAAATCTCCCAACAGCCAAACGCAAAAGCAGCAAACATCTCGCTGTATGTCCCACATCCAAAGTGCCAAGAGAGAGCTTGCTCTCCCTGTCTTTGAGTACTGTTTTCGCTGTGCCGGTTACCTCTTTGCTAACATTCTCTTCAGCGCTGCAGGGAAACCAGGAACCACGTGGAGAAGGCACCCACACTGAAAGTGCCTGGAGGGAACATTGGGGCTTCTTCTCAGTGTCTCTGACATAGGGTTTCACTGTCCCGGGAAAGTCTCTGCTAACACCCTGCAGAGCGCTGTGCCCAATCTACAGAAACGTCTTGCGGTATCTCCTACAGGGAAAGTGCCAGGAGGGAACTGTCCATCTTGTTCTCAGTGTCTCTGAGAATTGCTCTGATTATCCCTGTGACCTCTTTGCTAAGACTCTCCAGAGAGCCGTCCTCAAAACCAACACACATCTTGACATATCTCCCACATTGATCGCAGTGTCTCCAGGAACGGCATTCAAGGAGCCAGGAACTTTTCTCCCTACACTGTCCATTGAGTTGTCCTCAAAACCAATATACATCCTGCTATATCTCCCACATGGAAAGTGCCAGGAGGGAGAAGTGGCGATTATGTTTAGACTTTCTCGGAACTGCTTCAAATCAACTAGATATCTTTGTGCTGTAAATCTCCCAACAGCCAAACGCAAAAGCAGCAAACATCTCGCTGTATGTCCCACATCCAAAGTGCCAAGAGAGAGCTTGCTCTCCCTCTCTTTGAGTACTGTTTTCGCTGTGCCGGTTACCTCTTTGCTAACATTCTCTTCAGCGCTGCAGGGAAACCAGGAACCACGTGGAGAAGGCACCCACACTGAAAGTGCCTGGAGGGAACATTGGGGCTTCTTCTCAGTGTCTCTGACATAGGGTTTCACTGTCCCGGGAAAGTCTCTGCTAACACCCTGCAGAGCGCTGTGCCCAATATACAGAAACGTCTTGCGGTATCTCCTACAGGGAAAGTGCCAGGAGGGAATTGTCGAGCTTGTTCTCAGTGTCTCTGAGAATTGCTCTGATTATCCCTGTGACCTCTTTGCTAAGACTCTCCAGAGAGCCGTCCTCAAAACCAACACACATCTTGACATATCTCCCTCATTGATCGCAGTGTCTCCAGGAACGGCATTCAAGGAGCCAGGAACTTTTCTCCCTACACTGTCCATTGAGTTGTCCTCAAAACCAATATACATCCTGCTATATCTCCCACATGGAAAGTGCCAGGAGGGAGAAGTGGCGATTATGTTTAGACTTTCTCGGAACTGCTTCAAATCAACTAGATATCTTTGTGCTGTAAATCTCCCAACAGCCAAACGCAAAAGCAGCAAACATCTCGCTGTATGTCCCACAGCCAAAGTGCCAAGAGAGAGCTTGCTCTCCCTGTCTTTGAGTACTGTTTTCGCTGTGCCGGTTACCTCTTTGCTAACATTCTCTTCAGCGCTGCAGGGAAACCAGGAACCACGTGGAGAAGGCACCCACACTGAAAGTGCCTGGAGGGAACATTGGGGCTTCTTCTCAGTGTCTCTGACATAGGGTTTCACTGTCCCGGGAAAGTCTCTGCTAACACCCTGCAGAGCGCTGTGCCCAATCTACAGAAACGTCTTGCGGTATCTCCTACAGGGAAAGTGCCAGGAGGGAATTGTCGAGCTTGTTCTCAGTGTCTCTGAGAATTGCTCTGATTATCCCTGTGACCTCTTTGCTAAGACTCTCCAGAGAGCCGTCCTCAAAACAAACACACATCTTGACATATCTCCCACATTGATCGCAGTGTCTCCAGGAACGGCATTCAAGGAGCCAGGAACTTTTCTCCCTACACTGTCCATTGAGTTGTCCTCAAAACCAATATACATCCTGCTATATCTCCCACATGGAAAGTGCCAGGAGGGAGAAGTGGCGATTATGTTTAGACTTTCTCGGAACTGCTTCAAATCAACTAGATATCTTTGTGCTGTAAATCTCCCAACAGCCAAACGCAAAAGCAGCAAACATCTCGCTGTATGTCCCACATCCAAAGTGCCAAGAGAGAGCTTGCT
This sequence comes from Chroicocephalus ridibundus, assembly GCF_963924245.1. Lineage (NCBI taxonomy): Eukaryota > Metazoa > Chordata > Aves > Charadriiformes > Laridae > Chroicocephalus > Chroicocephalus ridibundus. The sequence continues at coordinate 40,222 of NW_026961725.1, forward strand.
CTCCCTGTCTTTGAGTACTGTTTTCGCTGTGCCGGTTACCTCTTTGCTAACATTCTCTTCAGCGCTGCAGGGAAACCAGGAACCACGTGGAGAAGGCACCCACACTGAAAGTGCCTGGAGGGAACATTGGGGCTTCTTCTCAGTGTCTCTGACATAGGGTTTCACTGTCCCGGGAAAGTCTCTGCTAACACCCTGCAGAGCGCTGTGCCCAATCTACAGAAACGTCTTGCGGTATCTCCTACAGGGAAAGTGCCAGGAGGGAATTGTCGAGCTTGTTCTCAGTGTCTCTGAGAATTGCTCTGATTATCCCTGTGACCTCTTTGCTAAGACTCTCCAGAGAGCCGTCCTCAAAACAAACACACATCTTGACATATCTCCCACATTGATCGCAGTGTCTCCAGGAACGGCATTCAAGGAGCCAGGAACTTTTCTCCCTACACTGTCCATTGAGTTGTCCTCAAAACCAATATACATCCTGCTATATCTCCCACATGGAAAGTGCCAGGAGGGAGAAGTGGCGATTATGTTTAGACTTTCTCGGAACTGCTTCAAATCAACTAGATATCTTTGTGCTGTAAATCTCCCAACAGCCAAACGCAAAAGCAGCAAACATCTCGCTGTATGTCCCACATCCAAAGTGCCAAGAGAGAGCTTGCTCTCCCTCTCTTTGAGTACTGTTTTCGCTGTGCCGGTTACCTCTTTGCTAACATTCTCTTCAGCGCTGCAGGGAAACCAGGAACCACGTGGAGAAGGCACCCACACTGAAAGTGCCTGGAGGGAACATTGGGGCTTCTTCTCAGTGTCTCTGACATAGGGTTTCACTGTCCCGGGAAAGTCTCTGCTAACACCCTGCAGAGCGCTGTGCCCAATCTACAGAAACGTCTTGCGGTATCTCCTACAGGGAAAGTGCCAGGAGGGAATTGTCGAGCTTGTTCTCAGTGTCTCTGAGAATTGCTCTGATTATCCCTGTGACCTCTTTGCTAAGACTCTCCAGAGAGCCGTCCTCAAAACCAACACACATCTTGACATATCTCCCTCATTGATCGCAGTGTCTCCAGGAACGGCATTCAAGGAGCCAGGAACTTTTCTCCCTACACTGTCCATTGAGTTGTCCTCAAAACCAATATACATCCTGCTATATCTCCCACATGGAAAGTGCCAGGAGGGAGAAGTGGCGATTATGTTTAGACTTTCTCGGAACTGCTTCAAATCAACTAGATATCTTTGTGCTGTAAATCTCCCAACAGCCAAACGCAAAAGCAGCAAACATCTCGCTGTATGTCCCACATCCAAAGTGCCAAGAGAGAGCTTGCTCTCCCTGTCTTTGAGTACTGTTTTCACTGTCCCGGTTACCTCTTTGCTAACATTCTCTTCAGCGCTGCAGGGAAACCAGGAACCACGTGGAGAAGGCACCCACACTGAAAGTGCCTGGAGGGAACATTGGGGCTTCTTCTCAGTGTCTCTGACATAGGGTTTCACTGTCCCGGGAAAGTCTCTGCTAACACCCTGCAGAGCGCTGTGCCCAATCTACAGAAACGTCTTGCGGTATCTCCTACAGGGAAAGTGCCAGGAGGGAATTGTCGAGCTTGTTCTCAGTGTCTCTGAGAATTGCTCTGATTATCCCTGTGACCTCTTTGCTAAGACTCTCCAGAGAGCCGTCCTCAAAACAAACACACATCTTGACATATCTCCCACATTGATCGCAGTGTCTCCAGGAACGGCATTCAAGGAGCCAGGAACTTTTCTCCCTACACTGTCCATTGAGTTGTCCTCAAAACCAATATACATCCTGCTATATCTCCCACATGGAAAGTGCCAGGAGGGAGAAGTGGCGATTATGTTTAGACTTTCTCGGAACTGCTTCAAATCAACTAGATATCTTTGTGCTGTAAATCTCCCAACAGCCAAACGCAAAAGCAGCAAACATCTCGCTGTATGTCCCACATCCAAAGTGCCAAGAGAGAGCTTGCTCTCCCTCTCTTTGAGTACTGTTTTCGCTGTGCCGGTTACCTCTTTGCTAACATTCTCTTCAGCGCTGCAGGGAAACCAGGAACCACGTGGAGAAGGCACCCACACTGAAAGTGCCTGGAGGGAACATTGGGGCTTCTTCTCAGTGTCTCTGACATAGGGTTTCACTGTCCCGGGAAAGTCTCTGCTAACACCCTGCAGAGCGCTGTGCCCAATCTACAGAAACGTCTTGCGGTATCTCCTACAGGGAAAGTGCCAGGAGGGAATTGTCGAGCTTGTTCTCAGTGTCTCTGAGAATTGCTCTGATTATCCCTGTGACCTCTTTGCTAAGACTCTCCAGAGAGCCGTCCTCAAAACCAACACACATCTTGACATATCTCCCTCATTGATCGCAGTGTCTCCAGGAACGGCATTCAAGGAGCCAGGAACTTTTCTCCCTACACTGTCCATTGAGTTGTCCTCAAAACCAATATACATCCTGCTATATCTCCCACATGGAAAGTGCCAGGAGGGAGAAGTGGCGATTATGTTTAGACTTTCTCGGAACTGCTTCAAATCAACTAGATATCTTTGTGCTGTAAATCTCCCAACAGCCAAACGCAAAAGCAGCAAACATCTCGCTGTATGTCCCACATCCAAAGTGCCAAGAGAGAGCTTGCTCTCCCTCTCTTTGAGTACTGTTTTCACTGTCCCGGTTACCTCTTTGCTAACATTCTCTTCAGCGCTGCAGGGAAACCAGGAACCACGTGGAGAAGGCACCCACACTGAAAGTGCCTGGAGGGAACATTGGGGCTTCTTCTCAGTGTCTCTGACATAGGGTTTCACTGTCCCGGGAAAGTCTCTGCTAACACCCTGCAGAGCGCTGTGCCCAATCTACAGAAACGTCTTGCGGTATCTCCTACAGGGAAAGTGCCAGGAGGGAACTGTCCATCTTGTTCTCAGTGTCTCTGAGAATTGCTCTGATTATCCCTGTGACCTCTTTGCTAAGACTCTCCAGAGAGCCGTCCTCAAAACCAACACACATCTTGACATATCTCCCACATTGATCGCAGTGTCTCCAGGAACGGCATTCAAGGAGCCAGGAACTTTTCTCCCTACACTGTCCATTGAGTTGTCCTCAAAACCAATATACATCCTGCTATATCTCCCACATGGAAAGTGCCAGGAGGGAGAAGTGGCGATTATGTTTAGACTTTCTCGGAACTGCTTCAAATCAACTAGATATCTTTGTGCTGTAAATCTCCCAACAGCCAAACGCAAAAGCAGCAAACATCTCGCTGTATGTCCCACATCCAAAGTGCCAAGAGAGAGCTTGCTCTCCCTGTCTTTGAGTACTGTTTTCGCTGTGCCGGTTACCTCTTTGCTAACATTCTCTTCAGCGCTGCAGGGAAACCAGGAACCACGTGGAGAAGGCACCCACACTGAAAGTGCCTGGAGGGAACATTGGGGCTTCTTCTCAGTGTCTCTGACATAGGGTTTCACTGTCCCGGGAAAGTCTCTGCTAACACCCTGCAGAGCGCTGTGCCCAATCTACAGAAACGTCTTGCGGTATCTCCTACAGGGAAAGTGCCAGGAGGGAACTGTCCATCTTGTTCTCAGTGTCTCTGAGAATTGCTCTGATTATCCCTGTGACCTCTTTGCTAAGACTCTCCAGAGAGCCGTCCTCAAAACCAACACACATCTTGACATATCTCCCTCATTGATCGCAGTGTCTCCAGGAACGGCATTCAAGGAGCCAGGAACTTTTCTCCCTACACTGTCCATTGAGTTGTCCTCAAAACCAATATACATCCTGCTATATCTCCCACATGGAAAGTGCCAGGAGGGAGAAGTGGCGATTATGTTTAGACTTTCTCGGAACTGCTTCAAATCAACTAGATATCTTTGTGCTGTAAATCTCCCAACAGCCAAACGCAAAAGCAGCAAACATCTCGCTGTATGTCCCACATCCAAAGTGCCAAGAGAGAGCTTGCTCTCCCTCTCTTTGAGTACTGTTTTCACTGTCCCGGTTACCTCTTTGCTAACATTCTCTTCAGCGCTGCAGGGAAACCAGGAACCACGTGGAGAAGGCACCCACACTGAAAGTGCCTGGAGGGAACATTGGGGCTTCTTCTCAGTGTCTCTGACATAGGGTTTCACTGTCCCGGGAAAGTCTCTGCTAACACCCTGCAGAGCGCTGTGCCCAATCTACAGAAACGTCTTGCGGTATCTCCTACAGGGAAAGTGCCAGGAGGGAATTGTCGAGCTTGTTCTCAGTGTCTCTGAGAATTGCTCTGATTATCCCTGTGACCTCTTTGCTAAGACTCTCCAGAGAGCCGTCCTCAAAACCAACACACATCTTGACATATCTCCCACATTGATCGCAGTGTCTCCAGGAACGGCATTCAAGGAGCCAGGAACTTTTCTCCCTACACTGTCCATTGAGTTGTCCTCAAAACCAATATACATCCTGCTATATCTCCCACATGGAAAGTGCCAGGAGGGAGAAGTGGCGATTATGTTTAGACTTTCTCGGAACTGCTTCAAATCAACTAGATATCTTTGTGCTGTAAATCTCCCAACAGCCAAACGCAAAAGCAGCAAACATCTCGCTGTATGTCCCACATCCAAAGTGCCAAGAGAGAGCTTGCTCTCCCTGTCTTTGAGTACTGTTTTCGCTGTGCCGGTTACCTCTTTGCTAACATTCTCTTCAGCGCTGCAGGGAAACCAGGAACCACGTGGAGAAGGCACCCACACTGAAAGTGCCTGGAGGGAACATTGGGGCTTCTTCTCAGTGTCTCTGACATAGGGTTTCACTGTCCCGGGAAAGTCTCTGCTAACACCCTGCAGAGCGCTGTGCCCAATCTACAGAAACGTCTTGCGGTATCTCCTACAGGGAAAGTGCCAGGAGGGAATTGTCGAGCTTGTTCTCAGTGTCTCTGAGAATTGCTCTGATTATCCCTGTGACCTCTTTGCTAAGACTCTCCAGAGAGCCGTCCTCAAAACCAACACACATCTTGACATATCTCCCTCATTGATCGCAGTGTCTCCAGGAACGGCATTCAAGGAGCCAGGAACTTTTCTCCCTACACTGTCCATTGAGTTGTCCTCAAAACCAATATACATCCTGCTATATCTCCCACATGGAAAGTGCCAGGAGGGAGAAGTGGGGATTATGTTTAGACTTCCTCGGAACTGCTTCAAATCAACTAGATATCTTTGTGCTGTAAATCTCCCAACAGCCAAACGCAAAAGCAGCAAACATCTCGCTGTATGTCCCACATCCAAAGTGCCAAGAGAGAGCTTGCTCTCCCTGTCTTTGAGTACTGTTTTCGCTGTGCCGGTTACCTCTTTGCTAACATTCTCTTCAGCGCTGCAGGGAAACCAGGAACCACGTGGAGAAGGCACCCACACTGAAAGTGCCTGGAGGGAACATTGGGGCTTCTTCTCAGTGTCTCTGACATAGGGTTTCACTGTCCCGGGAAAGTCTCTGCTAACACCCTGCAGAGCGCTGTGCCCAATCTACAGAAACGTCTTGCGGTATCTCCTACAGGGAAAGTGCCAGGAGGGAATTGTCGAGCTTGTTCTCAGTGTCTCTGAGAATTGCTCTGATTATCCCTGTGACCTCTTTGCTAAGACTCTCCAGAGAGCCGTCCTCAAAACCAACACACATCTTGACATATCTCCCTCATTGATCGCAGTGTCTCCAGGAACGGCATTCAAGGAGCCAGGAACTTTTCTCCCTACACTGTCCATTGAGTTGTCCTCAAAACCAATATACATCCTGCTATATCTCCCACATGGAAAGTGCCAGGAGGGAGAAGTGGCGATTATGTTTAGACTTTCTCGGAACTGCTTCAAATCAACTAGATATCTTTGTGCTGTAAATCTCCCAACAGCCAAACGCAAAAGCAGCAAACATCTCGCTGTATGTCCCACATCCAAAGTGCCAAGAGAGAGCTTGCTCTCCCTCTCTTTGAGTACTGTTTTCACTGTCCCGGTTACCTCTTTGCTAACATTCTCTTCAGCGCTGCAGGGAAACCAGGAACCACGTGGAGAAGGCACCCACACTGAAAGTGCCTGGAGGGAACATTGGGGCTTCTTCTCAGTGTCTCTGACATAGGGTTTCACTGTCCCGGGAAAGTCTCTGCTAACACCCTGCAGAGCGCTGTGCCCAATCTACAGAAACGTCTTGCGGTATCTCCTACAGGGAAAGTGCCAGGAGGGAATTGTCGAGCTTGTTCTCAGTGTCTCTGAGAATTGCTCTGATTATCCCTGTGACCTCTTTGCTAAGACTCTCCAGAGAGCCGTCCTCAAAACAAACACACATCTTGACATATCTCCCACATTGATCGCAGTGTCTCCAGGAACGGCATTCAAGGAGCCAGGAACTTTTCTCCCTACACTGTCCATTGAGTTGTCCTCAAAACCAATATACATCCTGCTATATCTCCCACATGGAAAGTGCCAGGAGGGAGAAGTGGCGATTATGTTTAGACTTTCTCGGAACTGCTTCAAATCAACTAGATATCTTTGTGCTGTAAATCTCCCAACAGCCAAACGCAAAAGCAGCAAACATCTCGCTGTATGTCCCACATCCAAAGTGCCAAGAGAGAGCTTGCTCTCCCTCTCTTTGAGTACTGTTTTCGCTGTGCCGGTTACCTCTTTGCTAACATTCTCTTCAGCGCTGCAGGGAAACCAGGAACCACGTGGAGAAGGCACCCACACTGAAAGTGCCTGGAGGGAACATTGGGGCTTCTTCTCAGTGTCTCTGACATAGGGTTTCACTGTCCCGGGAAAGTCTCTGCTAACACCCTGCAGAGCGCTGTGCCCAATCTACAGAAACGTCTTGCGGTATCTCCTACAGGGAAAGTGCCAGGAGGGAATTGTCGAGCTTGTTCTCAGTGTCTCTGAGAATTGCTCTGATTATCCCTGTGACCTCTTTGCTAAGACTCTCCAGAGAGCCGTCCTCAAAACCAACACACATCTTGACATATCTCCCTCATTGATCGCAGTGTCTCCAGGAACGGCATTCAAGGAGCCAGGAACTTTTCTCCCTACACTGTCCATTGAGTTGTCCTCAAAACCAATATACATCCTGCTATATCTCCCACATGGAAAGTGCCAGGAGGGAGAAGTGGCGATTATGTTTAGACTTTCTCGGAACTGCTTCAAATCAACTAGATATCTTTGTGCTGTAAATCTCCCAACAGCCAAACGCAAAAGCAGCAAACATCTCGCTGTATGTCCCACATCCAAAGTGCCAAGAGAGAGCTTGCTCTCCCTGTCTTTGAGTACTGTTTTCACTGTCCCGGTTACCTCTTTGCTAACATTCTCTTCAGCGCTGCAGGGAAACCAGGAACCACGTGGAGAAGGCACCCACACTGAAAGTGCCTGGAGGGAACATTGGGGCTTCTTCTCAGTGTCTCTGACATAGGGTTTCACTGTCCCGGGAAAGTCTCTGCTAACACCCTGCAGAGCGCTGTGCCCAATCTACAGAAACGTCTTGCGGTATCTCCTACAGGGAAAGTGCCAGGAGGGAACTGTCCATCTTGTTCTCAGTGTCTCTGAGAATTGCTCTGATTATCCCTGTGACCTCTTTGCTAAGACTCTCCAGAGAGCCGTCCTCAAAACCAACACACATCTTGACATATCTCCCACATTGATCGCAGTGTCTCCAGGAACGGCATTCAAGGAGCCAGGAACTTTTCTCCCTACACTGTCCATTGAGTTGTCCTCAAAACCAATATACATCCTGCTATATCTCCCACATGGAAAGTGCCAGGAGGGAGAAGTGGCGATTATGTTTAGACTTTCTCGGAACTGCTTCAAATCAACTAGATATCTTTGTGCTGTAAATCTCCCAACAGCCAAACGCAAAAGCAGCAAACATCTCGCTGTATGTCCCACATCCAAAGTGCCAAGAGAGAGCTTGCTCTCCCTGTCTTTGAGTACTGTTTTCGCTGTGCCGGTTACCTCTTTGCTAACATTCTCTTCAGCGCTGCAGGGAAACCAGGAACCACGTGGAGAAGGCACCCACACTGAAAGTGCCTGGAGGGAACATTGGGGCTTCTTCTCAGTGTCTCTGACATAGGGTTTCACTGTCCCGGGAAAGTCTCTGCTAACACCCTGCAGAGCGCTGTGCCCAATCTACAGAAACGTCTTGCGGTATCTCCTACAGGGAAAGTGCCAGGAGGGAACTGTCCATCTTGTTCTCAGTGTCTCTGAGAATTGCTCTGATTATCCCTGTGACCTCTTTGCTAAGACTCTCCAGAGAGCCGTCCTCAAAACCAACACACATCTTGACATATCTCCCTCATTGATCGCAGTGTCTCCAGGAACGGCATTCAAGGAGCCAGGAACTTTTCTCCCTACACTGTCCATTGAGTTGTCCTCAAAACCAATATACATCCTGCTATATCTCCCACATGGAAAGTGCCAGGAGGGAGAAGTGGCGATTATGTTTAGACTTTCTCGGAACTGCTTCAAATCAACTAGATATCTTTGTGCTGTAAATCTCCCAACAGCCAAACGCAAAAGCAGCAAACATCTCGCTGTATGTCCCACATCCAAAGTGCCAAGAGAGAGCTTGCTCTCCCTCTCTTTGAGTACTGTTTTCACTGTCCCGGTTACCTCTTTGCTAACATTCTCTTCAGCGCTGCAGGGAAACCAGGAACCACGTGGAGAAGGCACCCACACTGAAAGTGCCTGGAGGGAACATTGGGGCTTCTTCTCAGTGTCTCTGACATAGGGTTTCACTGTCCCGGGAAAGTCTCTGCTAACACCCTGCAGAGCGCTGTGCCCAATCTACAGAAACGTCTTGCGGTATCTCCTACAGGGAAAGTGCCAGGAGGGAACTGTCCATCTTGTTCTCAGTGTCTCTGAGAATTGCTCTGATTATCCCTGTGACCTCTTTGCTAAGACTCTCCAGAGAGCCGTCCTCAAAACCAACACACATCTTGACATATCTCCCACATTGATCGCAGTGTCTCCAGGAACGGCATTCAAGGAGCCAGGAACTTTTCTCCTACACTGTCCATTGAGTTGTCCTCAAAACCAATATACATCCTGCTATATCTCCCACATGGAAAAGTGCCAGGAGGGAGAAGTGGCGATTATGTTTAGACTTTCTCGGAACTGCTTCAAATCAACTAGATATCTTTGTGCTGTAAATCTCCAACAGCCAAACGCAAAAGCAGCAAACATCTCGCTGTATGTCCCACATCCAAAGTGCCAAGAGAGAGCTTGCTCTCCCTGGTCTTTGAGTACTGTTTTCGCTGTGCCGGTTACCTCTTTGCTAACATTCTCTTCAGCGCTGCAGGGAAACCAGGAACCACGTGGAGAAGGCACCCACACTGAAAGTGCCTGGAGGGAACATTGGGGCTTTCTTCTCAGTGTCTCTGACATAGGGTTTCACTGTCCCGGGAAAGTCTCTGCTAACACCCTGCAGAGCGCTGTGCCAATCTACAGAAACGTCTTGCGGTATCTCCTACAGGGAAAGTGCCAGGAGGGAATTGTCGAGCTTGTTCTCAGTGTCTCTGAGAATTGCTCGTGATTATCCCTGTGACCTCTTTGCTAAGACTCTCCAGAGAGCCAGTCCTCAAAAACCAACACACATCTTGACATATCTCCCACATTGATCGCAGTGTCTCCAGGAACGGCATTCAAGGAGCCAGGAACTTTTCTCCCTACACTGTCCATTGAGTTGTCCTCAAAACCAATATACATCCTGCTATATCTCCCACATGGAAAGTGCCAGGAGGGAGAAGTGGCGATTATGTTTAGACTTTCTCGGAACTGCTTCAAATCAACTAGATATCTTTGTGCTGTAAATCTCCCAACAGCCAAACGCAAAAGCAGCAAACATCTCGCTGTATGTCCCACATCCAAAGTGCCAAGAGAGAGCTTGCTCTCCCTGTCTTTGAGTACTGTTTTCGCTGTGCCGGTTACCTCTTTGCTAACATTCTCTTCAGCGCTGCAGGGAAACCAGGAACCACGTGGAGAAGGCACCCACACTGAAAGTGCCTGAGGGAACATTGGGGCTTCTTCTCAGTGTCTCTGACATAGGGTTTCACTGTCCCGGGAAAGTCTCTGCTAACACCCTGCAGAGCGCTGTGCCCAATCTACAGAAACGTCTTGCGGTATCTCCTACAGTGGAAAGTTGCCAGGAGGGAATTGTCGAGCTTGTTCTCAGTGTCTCTGAGAATTGCTCTGATTATCCCTGTGACCTCTTTGCTAAGACTCTCCAGAGAGCCGTCCTCAAAACCAACACACATCTTGACATATCTCCCTCATTGATCGCAGTGTCTCCAGGACGGCATTCAAGGAGCCAGGAACTTTTCTCCCTACACTGTCCATTGAGTTGTCCTCAAAACCAATATACATCCTGCTATATCTCCCACATGGAAAGTGCCAGGAGGGAGAAGTGGGGATTATGTTTAGACTTCCTCGGAACTGCTTCAAATCAACTAGATATCTTTGTGCTGTAAATCTCCCAACAGCCAAACGCAAAAGCAGCAAACATCTCGCTGTATGTCCCACATCCAAAGTGCCAAGAGAGAGCTTGCTCTCCTGTCTTTTGAGTACTGTTTTCGCTGTGCCGGTTACCTCTTTGCTAACATTCTCTTCAGCGCTGCAGGGAAACCAGGAACCACGTGGAGAAGGCACCCACACTGAAAGTGCCTGGAGGGAACATTGGGGCTTCTTCTCAGTGTCTCTGACATAGGGTTTCACTGTCCCGGGAAAGTCTCTGCTACACCCTGCAGAGCGCTGTGCCCAATCTACAGAAACGTCTTGCGGTATCTCCTACAGGGAAAGTGCCAGGAGGGAATTGTCGAGCTTGTTCTCAGTGTCTCTGAGAATTGCTCTGATTATCCCTGTGACCTCTTTGCTAAGACTCTCCAGAGAGCCGTCCTCAAAACCAACACACATCTTGACATATCTCCCTCATTGATCGCAGTGTCTCCAGGAACGGCATTCAAGGAGCCAGGAACTTTTCTCCCTACACTGTCCATTGAGTTGTCCTCAAAACCAATATACATCCTGCTATATCTCCCACATGGAAAGTGCCAGGAGGGAGAAGTGGCGATTATGTTTAGACTTCCTCGGAACTGCTTCAAATCAACTAGATATCTTTGTGCTGTAAATCTCCAACAGCCAAACGCAAAAGCAGCAAACATCTCGCTGTATGTCCCACATCCAAAGTGCCAAGAGAGAGCTTGCTCTCCCTGTCTTTGAGTACTGTTTTCGCTGTGCGGTTACCTCTTTGCTAACATTCTCTTCAGCGCTGCAGGGAAACCAGGAACCACGTGGAGAAGGCACCCACACTGAAGTGCCTGGAGGGAACATTGGGGCTTCTCTCAGTGTCTCTGACATAGGGTTTCACTGTCCCCGGGAAAGTCTCTGCTAACACCCTGCAGAGCGCTGTGCCCAATCTACAGAAACGTCTTGCGGTATCTCCTACAGGGAAAGTGCCAGGAGGGAACTGTCGAGCTTGTTCTCAGTGTCTCTGAGAATTGCTCTGATTATCCCTGTGACCTCTTTGCTAAGACTCTCCAGAGAGCCGTCCTCAAAACCAACACACATCTTGACATATCTCCCACATTGATCGCAGTGTCTCCAGGAACGGCATTCAAGGAGCCAGGAACTTTTCTCCCTACACTGTCCATTGAGTTGTCCTCAAAACCAATATACATCCTGCTATATCTCCCACATGGAAAGTGCCAGGAGGGAGAAGTGGCGATTATGTTTAGACTTTCTCGGAACTGCTTCAAATCAACTAGATATCTTTGTGCTGTAAATCTCCCAACAGCCAAACGCAAAAGCAGCAAACATCTCGCTGTATGTCCCACATCCAAAGTGCCAAGAGAGAGCTTGCTCTCCCTGTCTTTGAGTACTGTTTTCGCTGTGCCGGTTACCTCTTTGCTAACATTCTCTTCAGCGCTGCAGGGAAACCAGGAACCACGTGGAGAAGGCACCCACACTGAAAGTGCCTGGAGGGAACATTGGGGCTTCTTCTCAGTGTCTCTGACATAGGGTTTCACTGTCCCGGGAAAGTCTCTGCTAACACCCTGCAGAGCGCTGTGCCCAATCTACAGAAACGTCTTGCGGTATCTCCTACAGGGAAAGTGCCAGGAGGGAACTGTCCATCTTGTTCTCAGTGTCTCTGAGAATTGCTCTGATTATCCTGTGACCTCTTTGCTAAGACTCTCCAGAGAGCCGTCCTCAAAACCAACACACATCTTGACATATCTCCCACATTGATCGCAGTGTCTCCAGGAACGGCATTCAAGGAGCCAGGAACTTTTCTCCCTACACTGTCCATTGAGTTGTCCTCAAAACCAATATACATCCTGCTATATCTCCCACATGGAAAGTGCCAGGAGGGAGAAGTGGCGATTATGTTTAGACTTTCTCGGAACTGCTTCAAATCAACTAGATATCTTTGTGCTGTAAATCTCCCAACAGCCAAACGCAAAAGCAGCAAACATCTCGCTGTATGTCCCACATCCAAAGTGCCAAGAGAGAGCTTGCTCTCCCTGTCTTTGAGTACTGTTTTCGCTGTGCCGGTTACCTCTTTGCTAACATTCTCTTCAGCGCTGCAGGGAAAACCAGGAACCACGTGGAGAAGGCACCCAACACTGAAAGTGCCTGGAGGGAACATTGGGGCTTCTTCTCAGTGTCTCTGACATAGGGTTTCACTGTCCCGGG
>NW_026961726.1:0-20296 GCF_963924245.1 Chroicocephalus ridibundus
GGGGTACCTATAGGATCTATAGGGGGGGCTTAATGACCCCCAACCCCCCCCCTTAACGAAGCCCCTTTGACCCCCAGGTCCCCCCATGGTGGGGGGGGGGGGGGGGGACACGGGACACTCCCAAAATCGAGGTAAAACCACCCAAAATGCGCCCCCCCCCCCCCCATAGATCCATAGGGTCACCCGGGCCACCCTCGGGGGCCTCTTGATTTGGGGCAAAAACCGCCTTTTTTGGGGCGGGAACCTCCCGATTTGGGGTGAAAAACCTCCCGATTTTGGGTGGGAACCTTAATTTTGGGGTGAAACGTCTTGATTTTGGGTGAAAAACCTCCTGATTTTGGGTGGAAACCTCTATATTTTGGGTGAAACCTCCTGATTTTGGGTGAAAAACCTCCATATTTTGGGTGGAAACCTCCATATTTGGGGTGGAAACCTCTTGATTTTGCGTGAAAAACCTCCATATTTTGGGTGGAAACCTCTTGATTTTGGGTGAAAAACCTCCTGATTTTGGGTGGAAACCTCCTGATTTTGGGTGGAAACCTCCATATTTTGGGTGGAAACCTCTTGATTTTGCGTGAAAAACCTCCATATTTTGGGTGGAAACCTCTTGATTTTGGGTGAAAAACCTCCATATTTGGGGTGGAAACCTCTTGATTTTGGGTGAAAAACCTCCATATTTTGGGTGGAAACCTCTTGATTTTGGGTGAAAAACCTCCATATTTGGGGTGGAAACCTCTTGATTTTGGGTGGAAACCTCCATATTTGGGGTGGAAACCTCATTTTTTTGGAGTCAAACCCTCTCGATTTCGGGTGGAAACCTCTCGATTTTGGGTGAAAAATCTCCATCTTTTGGGTGGAAACCGCTTGATTTTGGGTGGGAACCTTAATTTCGGGTTGAAACCTCTCGATTTGGGGTGAAAACCTCCGTATCTTGGGGGGAAACCTCCATATTTGGGGTGGAAACCTCTCGATTTTGGGCGAACCCCCCTGATTTTGGGCGGAAAACGCCACGTTTGGGGTGAAACTCTCCTTTTTTGGGTGGAAACGTCTTCGTTTTGGGGTCGAAACCTCTTCATTTGGGGTCGAAACCTCTTGATTTTGGGTGGGGCCTCCGCGTTTTGGGTGGAAAGCTCTTGATTTGGGGTGCGGACCTCTTTATTTGAGTGGAAACCTCCTTTTTGGGGGGGTAAAACCTTCATATTTTGGGGCGGAAACCTCCCGATTCGGGGTGAAAATCCCCACATTTTGGGTGGGCGCCTCTTTATTTGAGTGAAAACCTCCCGATTTTGGGGGGGGGGGAGCTCTTAATTTTGGGTATTTCGGGTGGGGACGTCTTTCTTTGGGTGGGGACCTCCTTATTTTGGGCGGGGAACTCTTGATTTTGGGTGGAAACCTCCTCGTTTTGGGTGGAAACCTCCTTATTTTGGATGAAAACCTTCTTATTTCCCCCCCCCCGCCAGCGCACCCCAATATTTAGGGGGGGAGACCACCATGGCCACCGCTTTGGGGGACCCCGACGTCCCCTCGTCCCCCCCGAAACGCTTCTTCCGCAAGAGCGTGGAACTGTTGGAAGACGAAGACCGGGCGCCGCCCCGCGAAGAGCTGGAATTTCGAGGGGAGCTGGAATTTCGGGGCGACGCCGAGTTTCGGGGGGGTCCTAAATTTGGGGGGGCCGCCGAGGGGAGGGAGGAGGTGGAAGAAGAAGCCGAGATGAAGGCGGGTGGCCACCTCGCCGGGGGGAAGGTTCCTCAAATTCGACATCGAGTTGGGGCGAGGAGCCTTCAAGACGGTCTTCAAGGGCTTCGACACCGATACCTGGGTGGAGGTGGCTTGGTGCGAGCTGCAGGTGAGCCCCAAAAGTGGGTGCTGTGGGGCCAGGGGGGGCCCCGTTCTTCGTTATGGGGGGGTCGGGTTAATTAGCAAGGCGGGCGGGGCCCAAAATTCATCTCGGGGGGGGTTGGCGAAGGCGATGGGTCTCCACGAACCGCGTGGTTGGGCCTTAAAATCCCCTTTGAACTTCTCCCCACGTCAAGGCCGCCCCAAAATTCATCCCGAACCCCACGGTTGGACCCTCAAACTCATCGTGGGGCTCTTCCGAGGTCAAGGTCACCCCAAAATTGACCACGAACCCAACGGTTGGTGCCTCAAACTCATCTCGGGGCTCTTCCGAGGTCAAGGCCACCCCAAAATTGACCATGAACCCAACGGTTGGTGCCTCAAATTCATCGTGGGGCTCTTCCGAGGTCAAGGACACCCCAAAATTGACCATGAACCCAACGGTTGGTGGCTCAAACTCATCTCGGGGCTCTTCCGAGGTCAAGGACACCCCAAAATTGACCATGAACCCAACGGTTGGACCCTCAAACTCATCTTGAACCTCTTCCAAAGTCAAGGACACCCCAAAATTGACCATGGACCCAACGGTTGGTGCCTCAAACTCATCTTGGGGCTCTTCCAAAGTCAAGGCCACCCCAAAATTAATCACGAACCCAACGGTTGGACCCTCAGATTCATCTTGGGCTTCTTCAAAGTCAATGACGCACCAAAATTCATCACGGCCCCCACGGTTGTCCCCGTTGTTGTCCCCATTGTCGTCCCCCTCGTTGGGTGAAGGCGACGGATGACGACGACCCTCAAAGTTGTCCCCGTTGACGACCCTGTTGTCGTCCCCCTCGTTGGGTGAAGGTGACGGATGACGACGACCCTCAAAGTTGTCCCCGTTGTTGTCCCCGTCGTTGTTCCCCTCGTTGGGTGAAGGCGACGGATGACGATGACCCTCGAAGTTGTCCCCGTTGACGTCCCCGTTGTCATCCCCATCGTTGGGTGAAGGCGACGGATGACGACGACCCTCAAAGTTGTCCCCATTGTCCCCGTTGTTGTCCCCGTTGTCGTCCCCCTCGTTGGGTGAAGGCGACGGATGACGACAACCCTCAAAGTTGTCCCCGTTGTTGTCCCCGTCGTTGTCCCCCTCGTTGGGTGAAGGCGACGGATGACGACGACCCTCAAAGTTGTCCCCGTTGTCGTCCCCGTTGTCGTCCCCATCATTGGGTGAAGGCGACGGATGACGACGACCCCTCAAAGTTGTCCCCGTTGACGTCCCCATTGTCGTCCCCCTCGTTGGGTGAAGGCGAGGGATGACGATGACCCTCGAAGTTGTCCCCATTGTCCCCGTTGTTGTCCCCGTTGTCGGCCCCTCGTTGGGTGAAGGCGACGGATGACGATGACCCTCGAAGTTGTCCCCGTTGTCGTCCCCATTGTTGGGTGAAGGCGACGGATGGCGACGACCCTTGGAGCGGGGGGTTGGGGTTCGACGTTTTGTCCTCGTTTACTGTCCCTCCCGGCCCTGCCCTTGTCCCCCTGCCGTCCCCGACCAAGGACCGCAAGCTGACCAAGGTGGAGCAGCAGCGCTTCAAGGAGGAGGCGGAGATGCTGAAGGGGCTGCAGCACCCCAACATCGTCCGCTTCTACGACTCCTGGGAGTCCACCCTCAAGGGCAAGAAGTGCATCGTCCTCGTCACCGAGCTCATGACCTCGGGCACCCTCAAGACGTGAGGAGGGCGGGGGGAGAAGACGACCCCCAGCGGGGGATTTGGGGGGGGGGGGGGGGGCATCTGGGGGCCCCCGGGGCGAATTCGGGGCATTTTGAGGGCGATTCTGGGGGGATTTGGGGTTCCCCGGGGCAAATTCGGGGGATTTTGGGGGCGATTCTGGGGGGATTTGGGGTCCCCCGGGGCAAATTCGGGGCATTTGGGGGGCAATTCTGGGGGGATTTGGGGGTTTTGGGGGGATTCTGGGGGGGTTTGGGGGGATTTGGGGTCCCCCGGGGCAAATACGAGGCATTTTGGGGTGATTTGGAGCCCCCGGGGTGCATTTTGAGGGGGATTCTGGGGGGATTTGGGGGTTTTGGGGGTATTCTGGGGGAGTTTGGGGGGATTTGGGGTCCCCCGGGGCAAATTCGGGGCATTTTGGGGGCGATTCTGGGGGGGATTTGGGGGTTTTGGGGGGATTCTGGGGGGGTTTGGGGGGATTTGGGGTCCCCCGGGCAAATATGAGGCATTTTGGGGTGATTGGGAGCCCCGGGGTGCATTTTGGGGGCGATTCTGGGGGGATTTGGGGGTTTTGGGGGGATTCTGGGGGGGGTTGGGGGGATTTGGGGTCCCCTGGGGCAAATTCGGTGCATTTCGGGGGTGATTCTGGGGGGATTTGGGGGTCCGCCGGGGAAAATATGAGGCATTTGGGGGTGATTTGGAGCCACCGGGGTGCATTTTGGGGGGGGTTGGGGGGATTTGGGGTCCCCCGGGGCAAATTCGGGGCATTTTGGGGGCGATTCTGGGGGATTTGGGGGTTTTGGGGGGGGATTCTGGGGGGATTTGGGGGTTTTGGGGGGATTTGGGGTCCCCCGGGGGCAAATTCGGGGCATTTCAGGGGCGATTCTGGGGGGATACGGGGGTTTTGTGGGGCGATTTTGGGGGGATTTGGGGGTTTTCGGGGGGATTTGGGGTCCCCCGGGGCAAATTCGGGGCATTTTGGGGGCGATTCTGGGGGGATTCGGGGGTTTGGGGGGGGATTTGGGGTTCCTCGAGGCGAATTCGGGCCATTTTGGGGGCGATTCTGGGGGGATTTGGGGTTCCCTGGGGCAAATTCAGGGCATTTTGGGGGCGATTCTGGGGGGATTCGGGGGTTTTGTGGGGCGATTCTGGGGGGATTTGGGGGTTTGGGGGGGATTTGGGGTTCCCCGGGGCGAATTCGGGCCATTTTGGGGGTGATTCTGGGAGGATTTGGGGGTTTTGGGGGGGGATTCTGGGGGGATTTGGGGGTTTGGGGGGGGATTTGGGATCCCCCGGGGCGAATTCGGGGCATTTTGGGGGCGATTCTGGGGGGATTTGGGGGTTTTGGGGGGGATTTGGGATCCCCCGGGGCGAATTCAGGCCATTTTGGGGGAGATTCTGGGGGGATTTGGGGGTTTTGGGGGATTTGGGGTTCCCTGGGGCAAATTCGGGGCATTTTGGGGGCGATTCTGGGGGGATTTGGGGGTTTTGGGGGGGATTTGGGGTCCCCCGGGGCGAATTCGGGCCATTTTGGGGGCGATTCTGGGGGATTTGGGGGTTTTGGGGGGGGATTCTGGGGGGATTTGGGGGTTTTGGGGGATTTGGGGTCCCCCGGGGCAAATTCGGGGCATTTCAGGGGCGATTCTGGGGGGATACGGGGGTTTTGTGGGGCGATTTTGGGGGGATTTGGGGGTTTTCGGGGGGATTTGGGGTTCCCTGGGGCAAATTCGGGGCATTTTGGGGGCGATTCTGGGGGGATTTGGGGGTTTTGGGGGGATTTGGGGTCCCCCGGGGCAAATTCGGGGCATTTCAGGGGCGATTCTGGGGGGATTTGGGGGTTTTGGGGGGCGATTCTGGGGGGTTTTGGGGGCATTTGGGGTTCCCTGGGGTGAATTCGGTGCATTTCGGGGGCGATTCTGGGGGGATTTGGGGGTTTTGGGGGGATTCTGGGGGGGTTTGGGGGGATTTGGGGTCCCCCGGGGCAAATTCGGGGCATTTTGGGGGCGATTCTGGGAGGATTTGGGGGTTTTGGGGGGGATTTGGGGTCCCCCGGGGCGAATTCGGGCCATTTTGGGGGCGATTCTGGGGGGATTTGGGGGTTTTGGGGGGGGATTCTGGGGGGATTCGGGGGTTTGGGGGGGATTTGGGATCCCCCGGGGCGAATTCGGGCCATTTTGGGGGAGATTCTGGGGGGATTTGGGGGTTTTGGGGGGATTTGGGGTTCCCTGGGGCAAATTCGGGGCATTTTGGGGGCGATTCTGGGGGGATTTGGGGGTTTTGGGGGGGATTTGGGATCCCCCGGGGCAAATTCGGGCCATTTTGGGGGTGATTCTGGGGGATTTGGGGGTTTTGGGGGGCGATTCTGGGGGGATTTGGGGGGTTTTGGGGGGGGGGATCCCGGAGGCGTTTGAGATCCCGAAGCAGAACCTGAGGCGTTTTTGCCGGGGGGGGGGGAGGATCCCGAGGGGATGGATTGGGGGCGATTTCCGGTAGCTTTTGGGAGGCCGGAAACGAAACCCGGAGCATTTGGGGACAATTCGGGAAGGATTTGAGGTGGCCGGGGCGGCTCCTCCTCTGCTGTAGGTATCTCAAGAGGTTCAAGGTGATGAAGCCCAAGGTTTTACGGAGCTGGTGCCGTCAGATTTTGAAGGGGCTCCACTTTCTCCACACCCGGACGCCCCCCATCATCCATCGGGACCTCAAATGCGACAACATCTTCATCACCGGCCCCACCGGCTCCGTCAAAATCGGCGATTTGGGTTTGGCCACCCTCATGAGGACCTCCTTCGCCAAGAGCGTCATCGGTAAGAAGCGCCGGTGGCGCGCCCCCGTCGAGGGAACCGGGGGCCCCATCCTCACCGTCCCGCGTCCCCTCCCTTTTAAGGAACGCCGGAATTTATGGCGCCGGAGATGTACGAGGAACGTTACGACGAGTCGGTGGACGTCTACGCCTTCGGGATGTGCATGTTGGAGATGGGCACTTCCGAATATCCCTACTCCGAGTGTCAAAACGCCGCTCAGATCTACCGCAAAGTCACCAGCGTGGGTGCCGGGTGACACCGGGGCGGTCCCTGGAGGTGGGGGGGGGGACACGGCGGTGGCGGCGGCGGCGGCGGCATCGTCCCCCCGCCCCCGCGGTTCTTCTTCTCGTAGGGCATCAAACCGGCCAGTTTCGAGAAGGTGACGGATCCGGAGGTGAAGGAGATCATCGAAGGTTGCATCCGGCAAAACAAAACCGAGAGGTGGGACACGGCCGGGGCGGGGCGGGGACAAGGGACAACCCCGAGAGGTGTCACCATCGTCTTGACGGCGCCCCCCCCCGCCCCCGTAGGCTCTCCATCCGGGACCTGTTGAACCACGTTTTCTTCGCCGAGGACACGGGGCTACGGGTGGAGCTGGCGGAGGAGGACGGGGGGTTGGAGACCTCCTTGGCGCTCCGGCTTTGGGTGGAAGATCCCAAGAAGCTGAAGGGGAAGCACAAGGACAACGAGGCCATCGAGTTCAGCTTCGACCTGGAGGCCGACGTCCCCGAGGAGGTGGCCTACGAGATGGTGAGAGGGTTAAAAAGGAGGCGGGGGGGGGGACGGGACCCCCCGAAATCCCGCTGGGGTTGGACCCATCCGGGTTGGGCCGAACCTCGCCCAGGTCAACGAAGCTCCGAAATCGGCTTGAACCCCACGGTTGGACCCTCAAACTCATCTCAGGGCTCTTCTGAGGTCAAGGCCACCCCAAAATTGATCATGAACCCAACGGTTGGTGCCTCAAATTCATCTCGGGGCTCTTCTGAGGTCAAGGACACCCCAAAATTGACCATGAACCCAACGGTTGGTGCCTCAAATTCATCTCGGGGCTCTTCTGAGGTCAAGGACACCCCAAAATTGACCATGAACCCAACAGTTGGTGCCTCAAATTCATCTCGGGGCTTTTCTGAGGTCAAGGCCACCCCAAAATTGACCACGAACCCAACGGTTGGACCCTCAAACTCATCTTGGGCCTCTTCCGAGGTCAAGGCCACCCCAAAATTCATCATGAGCCCAACAGTTGGTGCCTCAAACTCATCTTGGGGCTCTTCCAAAGTCAAGGCCACTCCAAAATTCATGACGAACCCAACGGTTGGACCCTCAACCTCATCTTGGGCCTCTTCCGAGGTCAAGGTCACCCCCAAAATTGATCATGAACCCAACGCTTGGACCCTCAAACTCATCTTGGGCCTCTTCCGAGGTCAAGGCCGCCCACAAATTCATCCATGAACCCAAGGGTTGGTGCCTCAACCTCATCTTGAACCTCTTCCGAGGTCAAGGCCACCCCCAAAATTGGCCGTGAACCCCACGGTTGGACCCTCAAACTCATCTTGGGCCTCTTCCGAGGTCAAGGCCGCCCCCAAATTCATCCATGAACCCAACGGTTGGACCCTCAACCTCATCTTGAACCTCTTCCGAGGTCAAGGCCACCCCCAAAATTGACCGTGAACCCCATAGTTGAACCCTCAAACTCATCTCAGGCCTTTTCCGAGGTCAAGGCTGCCCCCAAAATTGACCGTGAACCCCACGGTTGGACCCTCAAACTCATCTTGGGGCTCTTGCGAGGTCAAGGTCACCCACAAATTCATCCATGAACCCAACGGTTGGTGCCTCAACCTCATCTTGAACCTCTTCCGAGGTCAAGGCCGCCCCCAAAATTGACCGTGAACCCCACGGTTGGACCCTCAAACTCATCTCGGGGCTCTTCCAAGGTCAAGGCCGCCCCCAAATTCATCCATGAACCCAACGGTTGGTGCCTCAGCCTCATCTTGAACCTCTTCCGAGGTCAAGGCCACCCCCAAAATTGACCATGAACACCACGGTTGGACCCTCAAACTCATCTCGGGGCTCTTGCGAGGTCAAGGTCACCCCAAAATTCATCATGAGCCCAACGGTTGGCCCCCAAAATTCATCTTGGGCCTCTTCCGAGGTCAAGGTCACCCCAAAATTCATCATGAGCTTAACGGTTGGCCCCTCAAACTCATCTTGGGCCTCTTCCGAGGTCAAGGTCACCCCAAAATTCATCATGAGCCCAACGGTTGGCCCCTCAAACTCATCTCGGGGCTCTTCCGAGGTCAAGGCTGCCCCCAAAATTGACCATGAACCCCACGGTTGGCCCCTCAAACTCTTCTCGGGGCTCTTCTGAGGTCAAGGCCACCCCAAAATTCATTATGAGCCCAACGGTTGGCCCCCAAAATTCATCTTGGGCCTCTTCCGAGGTCAAGGTCACCCACAAATTCATCCATGAACCCAACGGTTCGTGCCTCAACCTCATCTTGAACCTCTTCCGAGGTCAAGGCCACCCCCAAAATTGACCGTGAACCCCACGGTTGGACCCTCAAACTGATCTCGGGGCTCTTCTGAGGTCAAGGCCACCCCAAAATTCATCATGAGCCCAAAGGTTGGACCCTCAAACTCATCTTGGGCCTCTTCTGAGGTCAAGGTCACCCCAAAATTCATCATGAGCTCAACGGTTGGACCCTCAAACTCATCTTGGGCCTCTTCCGAGGTCAAGGTCACCCCAAAATTGATCATGAACCCAACGGTTGGCCCCCCAAAATTCACCTCGGGGCTCTTCTAAAGCCAACGACACCCCCAAAATTGTCCGCGAACCCCGCAGTTGACCCCTCCGATTGTCCTTGAGCCCTTCCAAAGTCAAGTTCTCCGCGTTCACCACCACCCGCTCCCCACGGACGCCCCATTTTCTTCCTCCCCCCCCCCCAGGTGAAATCCGGCTTCTTCCACGAAAGCGACTCCAAAGCCGTGGCCAAATCCATCCGGGACCGGTTGACCTTGGTGAGGAAGACGAGGGAGAAGAAGCAAGCGGAAGGGCGGGGCCTCCCCGAAAACGAGGACCCGGAAGTGGACCAACACGTCCGGCAGCAGCTTCTCCGTCGCCAGCCCCCCCTCGCCGGTGAGACCCCCAACTTCCGCCCCCCGGCTGGTGGCCCCCCGAAACCGCTCGCTCCCGGGCGTTCCTCAGCAGCCGACGGGCTCTCGGAGACGGGCGCCGTCTCCGATGTCACCCGGGGCGTCACCGGGACGTCCGAGCTCCTCGGGGGCTACCACGGAGGGTCACCGGGTCCCCCCCAAGATGGGGCGTCCCCCACTTGCGGCCGGCCTGTCCCCGTGCAGGTGAGTCCCCGGGGCGGGGGGGGCGCCGGGGCGGGGCGGGAACCGTGGGACAACTTCCCACCGCGGCAACTTCGACCACCAGGTGACTTACGGGGCGGAGGGGACGTCGCCGGATGTCCCCGGAGGTGCCACCGCAGCAGCGCCGGAGCCAGCCGGGGTTGACGGGGAGCCGGGGGGGGGTGTGACACAGAGCCACGGGATGTCATCGGCGGCGGTGGCACGGCTGCAGGCGGCTCCCGGGGCGCCGGGGCCGGTGATGGCACCGGCGGTGCCCGGCGTGTCACTGGGGGTGCCACCACCGTGTCCAGGGATGCCACCGGGTCTAGGGATGCCACCACCAGGTGGGATGCCACCAGCTCCAGGGATGCCACTGGGTCCAGGGATGCCACCAGTTCTGGGGATGCCACCACCAAGCGGGATGCCACCAGGTCCAGGGATGCCACCAGGTCCAGGGATGCCACCGGCTCCAGGGATGCCACCACCAACCGGGGTGCCACCACCAAGTGGGATGCCACCAGCTCCAGGGATGTCACCGGCTCCAGGGATGCCACCACTGACCAGGGTGCCACCAGCACCAGGAATGCCACCAGCTCCAGGGATTCCACCCCCACCTGGGATGCCACCAGCAGCTCCAGGGATGCCACCAGGACCGGGGATGCCACCGCCAACTGGGATGCCACCAGGTCCAGGAATGCCACCGCCAACTGGGATGCCACCAGGTCCTGGGATGCCACCGGCTCCAGGTATGCCAGCGCCAACTGTGGTGCCACCACCAACCGGAATGTCCCCAGCTCCAGGGATTCCGCCCCCAACTGGGATGCCACCAGCAGCTCCGGGGATGCCACCGCCAACTGGGATGCCACCAGGTCCAGGGATGCCACCAGGTCCAGGAATGCCACCACAGCCAGTCCCCGCCGTGCAGCTGCAGCCAGCCCTAGGGATGCCACCGGCCCCAGGGATGCCACCGCCTATTGCAATGCCACCAGGCCAGGGGATGCCACCGGCTCCGGGGATGCCACCAGCTCCGGGGTTGCCACCACAGCTGGTGCCCACCATGCAGCCACCAGCTCTGGGGATGTCACCAGCTCCGGGGATGCCACCAATCGCGGGGATGCCACCAGCTCCTGGGATGCCACCAGCTCCAGCGATGCCACCAACTATGGGGACGGCACCTCCATCCGGGATGCCACCAGCTGTGGGAATGCCACCGGCTCCAGGGATGCCACCAACCATGGGGATGGCACCTCCATCCGGGATGCCACCAGCCGTGGGAATGCCACCAGCTCCAGGGATGGCACCAACCATGGGGATGCCACCAGCTGTAGGGATGCCACCACCATCTGGGATGCCACCAGCCCAAGGGATGCCACCACCAGCCCAAGGGATGCCACCACCAGCCCCAGGGATGCCACCACCACCATCTGAGATGCCACCAGCCCCGGGGATGCCACCAGCCCCAGCGATGCCACCAGCCCAAGGGATGCCGCCACCATCAGACATGCCACCACCATCTGGGATGCCACCAACCATGGGGATGCCACCACCATCTGAGATGCCACCAGCTATAGGGATGCCACCAGCCATGGGGATGCCACCAGCCCAAGGGATGCCACCACCATCTGGGATGCCACCAACCATGGGGATGCCACCACCATCTGAGATGCCACCAGCCATGGGGATGCCACCAGCCCAAGGGATGCCACCACCATCTGAGATGCCACCAGCCATGGGGATGCCACCAACCCTGGGGATGCCACCAGCTATAGGGATGCCACCAGCCCAAGGGATGCCACCACCATCTGAGATGCCACCAGCCATGGGGATGCCACCAACCATGGGGATGCCACCACCATCTGAGATGCCACCAGCTATAGGGATGCCACCAGCCATGGGGATGCCACCACCATCTGAGATGCCACCAGCTATAGGGATGCCACCAACCATGGGGATGCCACCACCATCTGAGATGCCACCAGCCCAAGGGATGCCACCAACCATGGGGATGCCACCACCATCTGAGATGCCACCAGCCCAAGGGATGCCACCAACCCTGGGGATGCCACCACCATCTGAGATGCCACCAACCCTGGGGATGCCACCAACCCTGGGGATGCCACCACCATCTGGGATGCCACCCCCCCCGCCCCCCACCCTACCAGCGTGTCCCCCACCCGAAGACCCCTCCCTTCACCTCGATCCCCCGCCCTCCGCCACTGTCAACCCCCCGGACCCCGCCCCCTTCCTCCGTGTCCCCGAGGCCACCGCGGTCCCCGAGGCCACCGCTACCAAACCTGACCGTGTCCGGCAACGTCGAGCCTCCTGCCCGCGTCCGGAGAGGGTTCCTCGCTTCCAACTCATTGTCCTCCAGGTCAGTGTCGGGGACACCGGGGGGGGGGGGGCGGGTGGCGGGGGAGGTGACACGACGTGGGGACACCCCATAACTCGTGTCCCCAACCCTTCAGGTCTCTTCCCCTGGGGACAACACGGTGGAGTGTCAACTGGAGACCCACGACAGCAAGATGGTCACCTTCAAGTTCGACGCCGACGGGGACGCCCCCGAGGACATCGCCTGCTACATGGTGACCCTCCCCCCTCCCCCCCCCCCCCAAAAAAAAAACCCTCCCCCCGCAACGTCCCCAACGACGTCCCCCCGACGATGTCCCCAAGGTGGAGGACAACTTCGTGCTGGAGGGCGAGCGGGAGAAGTTCGTGGAGGAGCTGAAGGCCATCGTGGCCCGGGCGAGGGGACTCCTCGGTGGCCCCCCCCCGGACCCCCAGGTGACACCCCCCAGCCCGGACTCCTGGGGTCCCGTCCCCCCCCCCTCCCCTCCCCCAACAAGTCCCCGGGACGCCCGGCTTCACCCCACCGGTTGACGTCCCCACCGGTGTCCCCCCCACAGGCAGGACCTCCTGAGGTGACGGGTGGTGGTGAGTAGCGGGGGAGGGGTGGGGTGGGGTGGGGTGGGGTCACCCCCTCCCCCCCCCCCTCCTGACCCCTCCCCCCTCCAGGAGAAGGTCACCCCCAATCGTCCCCCGTTGGCCGGTGGAGGTTCTGCATCAACCAGACCATCAGGAACCGGGAAGCCACCGGTGGGTCACCCTAGAGGGGACACGGCGGGGGGTGGGGGGGAGGGTTGGGGGGAAGGGGACACCCGTGTCCCCACCCCTCCCCCACCACCTCCACGGATGGGGGGTGGGGTGGGGTGTCACCTCCTTGCAGGTCCCGGGGGACCCCCGCCCAACCGGCGAGCCTTGGGGACATCCCGTGACGGCGAGGCGGAGGCGGCCACCCCAGATGTTGGTGGCCCTCAAGGAGCAGGGACGGATGTCACCGGTCCCCAGGAGCCGGGTGGCCCTCAAGGACCTGAGATGGTCACCACCAGACCCCCGGAGCCAGGCGGCCTCCAAGGACCTGGGATGGGTGTCACCGGTCCCCAAGAGCCAGGTGGCCCTCAAGGACCTGGGATGGATGTCACCGGTCCCCAAGAGCCAGGTGGCCCTCAAGGACCTGGGATGGATGTCACCGGTCCCCAAGAGCCAGGTGGCCCTCAAGGACCTGGGATGGTCACCATGGGAGCGTTGGAGCAGGACGGACCTGGGGGACCGGAGATGATTGTCCCCAAGCCCGGTGACCTGGGCGTCCCTCAAGGACAGGAGATGTTTGTCCCCAAACCCCATGAGCTGGACGCGCCCAAGGGACAAGAGACAATCGTCCCCAAACCCCACGAGCTCAGTGGCCCTCAAGGCCAGGAGATGACCATCCCCAAACCCCATGACCTTGGTGGCCCCCAAGGACTGGAGATGATTGTCCCCAACTCCCAAGAGCCAGATGTCCCCCAAGGACTGGGGACAATCGTCACTGGCGCTTGGGAGCAGGAGGGAGCCGGTCAACCAGACGTGATTGTCCCCAAACCTCAAGAGCTTGATGTCCACCAAGGACCAGAGACCTTCATCCCCGGACACCAAGACCTGGGTGTCCCCCAAGGACAGGGGACAATTGTCACCGGAGCTTGGGAACGGGAGGGACCCGAGGAGACGATTGTCCCCAAACCCCAAGAGCTGGACGTCCCCCGAGGACAGGAGAAGATCGTCACCGGAGCTTGGGAGCAGGATGCACCCACGGGACCAGAGGTGATTGTCCCCAAACCCCGAGACCTGCATGTCCCCCGAGGACTGGAGCTGTCTGTCCCCAAACCCCGAGACCTCGCTGTCCCCCGAGGACTGAAGACGACCATCCCAAAAGCCCGTGACTTTGGTGTCCCTCAAAAACCATCGATGACCGGCCCCAAACCCCACGACCTCGGTGTCCTTCAAACCCCACGACCTCGGTGTCCCTCAAACCCCATGACCTTTATGTCCCTCAAAGACCATCGATGACCATCCCCATCCCCACAACCTTGATGTCCCCCAAACCCCATGACCTTGGTGTCCCTCAAAGCCCATCGATGACCATCCCCAAACCCTACGACCTCGGTGTCCCTCAAAGACCATTGATGACCATCCCCCAACACCACAACCTTGATGTCCCTCAAACCCCTAACCCTGATGTCCCTCAAAGACCATCGATGACCATCCCCATCCCCACAACCTTGATGTCCCCCAAACCCCATGACCTTGGTGTCCCTCAAAGACCATCTGTGACTGTCCCCAAACCCCAAGACCTTGGTGTTCCTCAAAGCCCATCGATGACCATTCCCAAACCCCACGACCTTGGTGCCCCTCAAAGATCATCAATGACCGTCCCCAAACCCCAGAACCTTGGTGTCCCTCAAACCCCATGACCTTGGTGTCCCTCAAAGACCATCTGTGACTGTCCCTCAAACCCCATGACCTTGGTGTCCCTCAAAGACCATCTGTGACTGTCCCCAAACCCCATGTCCTTGGTGTCCCTCAAAGACCATCGATGACCGTTCCCAAACCCAAAGTCCTCGGTGTCCCTCAAAGACCATCGATGACCGTCCCAAAACCCCAAGTCCTTGGTGTCCCTCAAAGATGGGACCGTCCCCAACCCCACAACCTTGGTGTCCCTCAAAGACCGTTGATGACCGTCCCCAACCCCATGACCTTGGAGTCCCTCAAAGACCATCGATGACCGTCCCCAAACCCCGTGACCTGCATGTCCCTCAAACCCCATGACCTAGATGTCCCTCAAAGACCATCTGTGACTCTCCCCAACCCCACAACCTTGGTGTCCCTCAAACCCCAAGACCTTGGTGTCCCTCAAAGACCAACGATGACCGTCCCCAACCCCCAGAACCTTGGTGTCCCTCAAACCCCACGACCTTGGTGTCCCTCAAAGACCATCGATGACCGTCCCCAAACCCCAGAACCTTGGTGTCCCTCAAACCCCAAGTCCTCGGTGTCCCTCAAAGATGGCACCATCCCCAAACCCCATGACATGATGCCCCTCCGAGACCATCTGTGACTCTCCCCAACCCCACAACCTTGGTGTCCCTCAAACCCCATGACCTTGGTGTCCCTCAAAGCCCATCAATGACCGTCTCCAAACCCCATGTCCTTGGTGTCCCTCAAACCCCATGACCTTGATGTCCCTCAAAGACCATCGATGACCGTCCCAAAACCCCAAGTCCTTGGTGTCCCTCAAAGATGGGACCGTCCCCAACCCCACAACCTTGGTGTCCCTCAAAGACCATCGATGACCGTCCCCAACCCCCAGAACCTTGGTGTCCCTCAAACCCCATGACCTTGGTGTCCCTCAAAGACCATCAATGACCGTCCCCAACCCCCAGAACCTTGGTGTCCCTCAAACCCCACGTCCTCGGTGCACCTCAAAGATGGGACCGTCCCCAAACCCCATGACCTTGCTGTCCCTCAAACCCCACGACCTTGATGTCCCTCAAAGACCATCTGTGACTCTCCCCAACCCCAGAACCTTGGTGTCCCTCAAACCCCAAGACCTTGGTGTCCCTCAAAGCCCAAGTCCTCGGTGTCCCTCAAAGATGGGACCGTCCCCAAACCCCATGACCTTGCTGTCCCTCAAACCCCATGACCTTGATGCCCCTCCAAGACCATCTGTGACTCTCCCCAACCCCACAACCTTGGTGTCCCTCAAACCCCATGACCTTGACGTCCTTCAAAGACCCTCGATGATTGTCCCCAAACCCCATGACCTTGGTGTCCCTCAAAGACCATTGATGACCGTCCCCAAACCCCAGGACCTTGATGTCCTTCAAAGACCATCGATGACCATCCCCATCCCCATGACCTTCGTGTCCCTCAAAGACCATCTGTGACTCTCCCCAACCCCATAACCTTGGTGTCCCTCAAACCCCATGACCCTGATGTCCCTCAAAGACCATCGATGACCGTCCCCAACCCCCAGAACCTTGCTGTCCCTCAAACCCCACGACCTTGATGTCCCTCAAAGACCATCTGTGACTCTCCCCAACCCCAGAACCTTGGTGTCCCTCAAACCCCGAGACCTTGGTGTCCCTCAAAGCCCATCGATGACTGTCCCCAACCCCCAGAACCTTGGTGTCCCTCAAACCCCAAGTCCTCGGTGTCCCTCAAAGAGGGGACCGTCCCCAAACCCCAAGACCTTGGTGTCCCTCAAAGCCCAAGTCCTCGGTGTCCCTCAAAGATGGGACCGTCCCCAAACCCCATGACCTTGCTGTCCCTCAAACCCCATGACCTTGATGTCCCTCCAAGACCATCTGTGACTCTCCCCAACCCCACAACCTTGGTGTCCCTCAAACCCCATGACCTTGGTGTCCCTCAAAGACCATTGATGACCGTCCCCAAACCCCAGGACCTTGATGTCCCTCAAAGACCATCTGTGACTCTCCCCAACCCCACAACCTTGGTGTCCCTCAAACCCCATGACCCTGATGTCCCTCAAAGACCATCGATGACCGTCCCCAACCCCCAGAACCTTGGTGTCCCTCAAACCCCATGACCTTGATGTCCCTCAAAGACCATCGATGACCGTCCCAAAACCCCAAGTCCTTGGTGTCCCTCAAAGATGGGACCGTCCCCAACCCCACAACCTTGGTGTCCCTCAAAGACCATTGATGACCGTCCCCAACCCCATGACCTTGGTGTCCCTCAAACCCCACGACCTTGATGTCCCTCAAAGACCATCTGTGACTCTCCCCAACCCCACAACCTTGGTGTCCCTCAAACCCCAAGACCTTGGTGTCCCTCAAAGCCCATCGATGACCGTCCCGAACCCCCAGAACCTTGGTGTCCCTCAAACCCCAAGTCCTCGGTGTCCCTCAAAGATGGGACCGTCCCCAAACCCCATGACCTTGCTGTCCCTCAAACCCCATGACCTTGATGCCCCTCCAAGACCATCTGTGACTCTCCCCAACCCCACAACCTTGGTGTCCCTCAAACCCCATGACCTTGACGTCCTTCAAAGACCCTCGATGATTGTCCCCAAACCCCATGACCTTGGTGTCCCTCAAAGACCATTGATGACCGTCCCCAAACCCCAGGACCTTGATGTCCCTCAAAGACCAGCGATGACCATCCCCATCCCCACGACCTTGGTGTCCCTCAAAGACCATCTGTGACTCTCCCGAACCCCACAACCTTGGTGTCCCTCAAACCCCATGACCCTGATGTCCCTCAAAGACCATCGATGACCGTCCCCAACCCCCAGAACCTTGGTGTCCCTCAAACCCCACGACCTTGATGTCCCTCAAAGACCATCTGTGACTCTCCCCAACCCCACAACCTTGGTGTCCCTCAAACCCCACGACCTTGGTGTCCCTCAAAGACCATCGATGACCGTCCCCAACCCCCAGAACCTTGGTGTCCCTCAAACCCCAAGTCCTCGGTGTCCCTCAAAGATGGGACCGTCCCCAAACCCCATGACCTTGATGCCCCTCCAAGACCATCTGTGACTCTCCCCAACCCCACAACCTTGGTGTCCCTCAAACCCCACAACCGTGGTGTCCCTCAAACCCCATGACCTTGGTGTCCCTCAAAGACCATTGATGACCGTCCCCAAACCCCAGGACCTTGATGTCCCTCAAAGACCATCTGTGACTCTCCCCAACCCCACAACCTTGGTGTCCCTCAAACCCCATGACCCTGATGTCCCTCAAAGACCATCAATGACCGTCCCCAACCCCCAGAACCTTGGTGTCCCTCAAACCCCATGACCCTGATGTCCCTCAAAGACCATCGATGACCGTCCCCAACCCCCAGAACCTTGGTGTCCCTCAAACCCCACGACCTTGATGTCCCTCAAAGACCATCTGTGACTCTCCCCAACCCCAGAACCTTGGTGTCCCTCAAACCCCAAGACCTTGGTGTCCCTCAAAGACCATTGATGACCGTCCCCAACCCGCAGAACCTTGGTGTCCCTCAAACCCCAAGTCCTCGGTGTCCCTCAAAGAGGGGACCATCCCCAAACCCCATGACCTTGATGCCCCTCCAAGACCATCTGTGACTCTCCCCAACCCCACAACCTTGGTGTCCCTCAAAGACCATCGATGACCGTCCCCAACCCCCACAACCTTGGTGTCCCTCAAACCCCATGACCTTGGTGTCCCTCAAAGCCCATCGATGACCGTCCCCAAATCCCACGACCTTGATGTCCCTCAAAGACCATGCCCCCCATGCCCCCCCCCCCAGCCCCAAGCCATTTTGGGGTGGGGGCGCCGGTGGCCCCCTCAGCACCCCGTCTCCGCAGGACCCCCCCCCAGAGGAGAGGACCCCGGGCCGTCCCCCCGCCGGGGGGGGCTACTTCGCCTTGGGGTTTAATTGCCCCCGCCTGAAAAACCCCGTCAGCAAGAAGACCTGGGGCCGCAAGATCAAGAGTTGGGCTCGCCGGCTCCGGCAGCCCCCCCCCGCCGCGGGGGGCCCCCCCCGGCCAGGTATTGGGGGGGGGTGGGGGTGGGGCGGGGGGAGCGGCCCCCCCCATTTCCCCCCCCTCCCTTTGTCACCCCTCATTTGGCACCTCCCATTTTTACCCCCCGTTTATCGGCCCCCTCCCCCATTTATCACCCTCCATTTTTTGCGCCCCCCCCTCCATTTATCGCCCCCCCCCGATTTTGAGCTCCCCTTTTTAGCCCCCCCTTTATAGCCCCCCCATTTATCACCCCCATTTTTACCCCCCCTTCTTGAATGCCCCCCCCATTTTTAACCCCCCGTTTATGACCCCCATTTATCGCCCCCCCTTTTAGCCCTCCATTTATCACCCCCCCCTTTTTTACCCCGCCATTTATTGCCCCCCCATTTTTTGCCCCCCCATTTATCACCCCCATTTATTGCCCCCCCATTTATCACTTATTTCTTGCCCCCCCCATTTTTAACCCCCACTTATGAGCCCCATTTATTGCCCCCCCATTTATTCCCCGCC
Organism: Chroicocephalus ridibundus; assembly: GCF_963924245.1. Classification (NCBI taxonomy): domain Eukaryota; kingdom Metazoa; phylum Chordata; class Aves; order Charadriiformes; family Laridae; genus Chroicocephalus; species Chroicocephalus ridibundus. The sequence continues at coordinate 19,035 of NW_026961726.1, forward strand.
ATTTATTTCCCCCCCCTTTTTACTCCCCCATTTATTGCCCCCTTTTTAACCCACTTATTGCCCCCTTTTTAGCCCCCCCCCCGCTTTTTAGACCCCCATTTTTTAACACCCCCCCAGTTTTTCCCCCCCGTTTATCACCCCCATTTATTGCCCCCCCATTTTTACCCCCACATTTATAGTCCCCCCCGGTTTTTTTGCCCCCCCTCCCCCCCCACATATACCTCCCCCTATACATCCCTCCCTTATAGCCCCCCCACTGACCCCCCCTCCTGCCCCACAGGGGAGGAACCCGGGGACCCCCCCCCAGCGGGGGCGCTGCCAGGTGGGTGCTGGGGGGGCCCGGGGGGGGCGGGGAGTACCCCAAAACTGCCCCCGGGGATCCCCAAACTGCCCCAGGGACCTCAAACTGCCCCAGAGGACCCCAAATTACCCCCAGAGACACCCCCCAAATTGCCCCCGGGACCCCCCAGGGAGCCCAAGCTGCCCCTGGGACCCCAATTTAATCCCAGCCCCCCCCCCAGTTTACCCCAGGAACCCCAAAACTGCCCCGGGACCCTCAAACTGCCCCTGGAACCCCCCGAAATTACCCCAGGGACCCCAAAACTGCCCCAGGGACCCCCCAAAACTGCCCCAGGCCGCCCCCAAATTACCCCCGGGACCCCAAATTACCCCCAGGGTCCCCAAAACAGCCCCAGGCCCCCCCCCCAAATTACCCCAGGGACCCCAGAACTGCCCCAGAGACCCCCAAAAACTGCCCCAGGCCCCCCCCAAATTACCCCAGGGACCCCAAAACTGCCCCAGGGACCCCCCAAAACTGCCCCAGGCCCCCCCCCAAATTACCCCAGGGACCCCAAAACTGCCCCAGGCCTCCCTAAATCCCCCCCCCCGTCACCTCCCACCGTCCCTATATTCCCCCCCCCCTCCCCGCCCACCCCCGCAGCCGCTCACGAACCCCGACTCGAGCGACCCCCCCGAAACCGAAGGCGACTGGGGGGACCCCAGTTCGGAAAGCGAAAGCGGGGGGGCGGGAGGGGGGGGGTCCCCCCCCACCCCCCAGGGGCCCCCCCCGCGCCCCCCGGGGTCCCCCTCGTCCCCCATGAGCAGCGACGGGGAGACGGACCCCGAAGACGAGGATTTACGGGTCGAGCTGCGAAGGCTGCGGGAAAAGTGAGTTTGGGGGGGGGGTAGGGGGGGCTGGGGGGGCACCCCAAAATTCGGGGACACCCCCCCCTGACCCCCCCCCCCCCCCCCCCCCATAAAGG
>NW_026961727.1:0-13270 GCF_963924245.1 Chroicocephalus ridibundus
CAGATGCGTGGGGCCGGGGGATATGGGGGTCCCAGACCCATGGATCCATGGGATGTGGGTCCCGGATGCGTGGGGCCACGGGATATGGGGGAGTCCAGGGGATATGGAGGGCCCGGACCCACGGATCCGTGGGGTGTGGGTCCCGGATGTGTGGGGCTGGGGCATATGGGGGTCCCTGACCCATAGATCCATGGGATGTGGGTCCGGATGTGTGGGGCCACGGGATATGGAGGGCCCAGACCAACGGATCTGTGGGATGTGGGTCCCAGATGTGTGGGGCTGGGGGATATGGGGGTCCCGGACCCACGGATCTGTGGGGTGTGGGTCCCGGATGTGTGGAGCCACGGGATATGGGGGCCGTGGACCCACGGATGTGTGGGATGTGGGTCCCGGATGTGTGGGGCTGGGGGATATGGAGGGCCCCGACCCATAGATCCATGGATGCGGGTCCTGGATGTGTGGGGCCACGGGATATGGGGAGTCCGGGGGATATGGAGGGCCCAGACCCACAGATCCATGGGATGTGGGGCCCGGATGTGCGGGGGGCCAGGGGATATGGGGGGGGCCACGGGATATGGGGGTCCCAGACCCATGGATCCATGGGATGTGGGTCCCGGATGTGTGGGGCCAGGGGATATGGGGGTCCTGGACCCACGGATGTGTGGGATGTGGGTCATGGATGTGTGGGGCCGGGGGATATGGGGGCCTGGATGTGTGGGGACGGGGGATATGGAGGGCCGGACCCACGGATCGTGGGATGTGGGTCCTGGATGTGTGGGGCCTGAGGATATGGAGGGCCCGGACCAACGGATCTGTGGGATGTGGGTCCTGGATGTGTGGGGCCTGAGGATATGGAGGGCCCAGACCCACAGATCCGTGGGATGTGGGTCCTGGATGTGTGGGGCCGGGGGATATGGAGGGCCCGGACCAACGGAACCGTGGGGTGTGGGGCCCAGATGTGTGGGGCCACGGGATATGGGGGTCCCGGACCCATGGATCCATGGGCTGTGGGTCCCAGCTGTGTGGGGCCATGGGATATGGGGGTCCCGGACCCATGGATCCATGGGATGTGGGTCCCAGATGTGTGGGGCCATGGGATATGGGGGTCCCGGAACCATGGATCCATGGGATGTGGATCCCGGATGTGTGGGGCTGGGGGATATGGAGGGCCCGGACCCACGGATCCGTGGGGTGTGGGTCCCAGATGTGTGGGGCCACGGGATATGGGGTCCTGGAACCACGGATGTGTGGGATGTGGGTCCTGGATGTGTGGGGCTGGGGGATATGGGGGTCCCGGACCCACGGATGTGTGGGATGTGGGTCCTGGATGTGTGGGGCTGGGGGATATGGGGGTCCCGGACCCACGGATCCGTGGGGTGTGGGTCCCGGATGTGTGGGGCCATGGGATATGGGGGAGTCCGGGGGATATGGGGGTCCCAGACCCACGGATCCATGGGATGTGGGGCCCGGATGTGCGGGGCGCCAGGGATATGGGTGGGGCCACGGGATATGGGGGTCCCAGACCCATGGATCTGTGGGTCCCGGATGTGTGGGGCCATGGGATATGGGGGTCCTGGACCCACGGATGTGTGGGGCAGTGGGATATGGGGGCCTGGATGTGTGGGGACGGGGGATATGGAGGGCCCGGACCCACGGATCCATGGGATGTGGGGCCCAGATGTGTGGGGCTGGGGGATATGGAGGGCCCCGACCCATAGATCCATGGGATGCGGGTCCTGGATGTGTGGGGCTGGGGGATATGTGGGTCCCGGACCCACGGATGTGGGGGATGTGGGGCCCAGATGTGTAGGTCCATGGGATATGTGGGTCCCAGATGCGTGGGGCCGGGGATATGGGGGTCCCAGACCCATGGATCCATGGGATGTGGGTCCCGGATGTGTGGGGCCAGGGGATATGGGGGAATCCGGGGCACATGGAGGGCCTGGACCCATGGATCCGTGGGGTGTGGAGCCCAGATGTGTGGGGCCGGGGGATATGGGGGTCCCTGACCCATAGATCCATAGGATGCGGGTCCCGGATGTGTGGGGCTGTGGGATGTGGGGCCCAGATGCGTGGAGCCGGGGGATATGGGGGGTCCCAGACCCATAGATCCATGGGATATAGGGGGGGGGCTGTGGGATATGTGGGTCCCGGATGTGTGGGGCCGGGGGATATGGGGCTGGGGGGGGTGTCCGCGGGATATGTGGGTCCCAGCCCCCCATCTCCTCCCCACACCGGAGCCGTTTCACCTCCTTTATTACCGCGCGTCGCCCCCGTGACAATCGACGCCCCCAAAACCCCGTGAAACCGCCCCAAAACCACCCCCCAACCCCCCCGTGCCCCGCCCCACACCGTGGGACGCCCCATAACCTGGGGGGCGGGGGGGGGGTGGGGGTGGGGGTGTGTGCGCCCCAAAACTGGGACTTTCTCCCCAAAATCGATGCCGCCACCTTCACGTGCCACCGCCCGGGGGGTGCCTCAAGGTCAACTTGGGGGTCCCCGACGTCAACTTATGGGTCCCAGAGGTCAACTTGGGGTCCCAGAGGTCAACTTGGGGGTCTCCGAGGTCCCCATGGAGGTCCCCGAGGTCCATCATCAGCGAGAAGGTCCTCGAGGCCTAGAGGAGCCCCCCCCGAGGCCGCCGTGGGGCTGTCCCTTGACCCCCAAGTCCTCCTCGTCCTCACCCGGGGGGATCCCCAACCCCATAGAGACGTCCCCCCGCCCCATAGAAGGGGGTCCCCGCCCCACAGAAGGAGCCCCCAAGGTCCATCATCATCGAGAAGGTCCTCAAGGCCTAGAGGAGCCCCCCCCGAGGCCGCCGTGGGGCTGTCCCTTGACCCCCAAGTCCTCCTCGTCCTCACCCGGGGGGATCCCCAACCCCATAGAGACGTCCCCCCGCCCCATAGAAGGGGGTCCCCGCCCCACAGAAGGAGCCCCCAAGGTCCATCATCATCGAGAAGGTCCTCGAGGCCTAGAGGAGCCCCCACCGAGGCCACCGTGGGGCTGTCCCTTGACCCCCAAGTCTCCTCGTCCTCACCCGGGGGGATCCCCAACCCCATAGAGACGTCCCCCCGCCCCATAGAAGGGGGTCCCCGCCCCACAGAAGGAGCCCCCAAGGTCCATCATCATCGAGAAGGTCCTCAAGGCCTAGAGGAGCCCCCCCGAGGCCGCCGTGGGCTGTCCCTTGACCCCCAAGTCCTCCTCGTCTTCACCCGGGGGATCCCAACCCCATAGAGACGTCCCCCCGCCCCATAGAAGGGGCCCCCGCCCCATAGAAGGGGTCCCCCAGAAGGTCCCCAAGGTCCTTCAAGCCCTTGGCGGAGGTCCCTGAAGGTGTCATCCCCCCCCCACGAGTGTCCCCAAGAGGTCCCCGACCTCCACGTCCTCCTCATCGTCACCCGAGGGGTCCCCAAAGGTGTCCCCAAGGTCCTGCTGGGGGTCCCCAAGGTCCTGGAGATGTCCCCGACCTCCACGTCATCATCTAAGGGGTCCCCAACGCCCATCGGTTGTCCCCGAAGGTGTCCCCAAGGTCCTGCTGGGGGTCCCCGACCTCCATGTCCACCTCATCGTCACCTACGGGGTCCCCCAAGGGTGTCCCCAAGGTCTTGGAGATGTCCCCGACCTCCACGTCCTCATCTAAGGGGTCCCCAAAGGTGTCCCCAAGGTCCTGGAGATGTCCCCGACCTCCACGTCATCATCTAAGGGGTCCCCAACGCCCATCGGTTGTCCCCAAAGGTGTCCCCAAAGGTCCTGCTGGGGGTCCCCGACCTCCACGTCCACCTCATCGTCACCTCCGGGGTCCCCCAAGATCCAGAGGGGTCCCCCCGAGGGTGTCCCCAAGGTCCTGGAGAAGGCCCTTGACCTCCAAGTCCTCCTCATCGTCACCTAAGGTGTCCCCAACACCCGTCAGTGGTCCCCAACGGCGTCCCCGAGGTCCCCAAGGTCTTAGAGAGGTCCCTCGACCTCCATGGCCACCTCCTCGTCCCCCAGGGGGTCCCCACCCCCCGCAGCCGGGTCCCCAAAGGTCCTTGTCCCCTCCTCCGGGCCTTCCTGGGGGTCCCCGAGGTCCTCGTAAGGGACCCCCAAGTCACCCTCGGGGTCCCCGAGGTCCCCCTGGATGTCACCGAGGTCCCCCTGGACGTCCCTGAGGTTCTCCTGGATGTCCCCAAGGTCCCCCTGGATGTCCCTGAGGTCCTCCTGGACGTTCCCAAGGTGCCCAAGGTCCCTCTGGACGTCCCCAAGGTCCTCCTGGCTGTCCCCAAGGTCCCCCTGGACGTCCCTGAGGTCCTCCTGGACGTTCCCAAGGTCCCCGAGGTCCCCCTGGATGTCCCTGAGGTCCCCAAGGTCCCCCTGGACATCCCCAAGGTCCTCCTGGCTGTCCCTGAGGTCCCCCTGGATGTCCCCGAGGTCCTCCTGGACGTTCCCAAGGTCCCCAAGGTCCTCCTGGACGTTCCCAAGGTCCCCCTGGACGTCCCCGAGGTCCTCCTGGATGTCCCCAAGGTCCCCTTGGACGTCCCTGAGGTCCTCCTGGACGTTCCCAAGGTCCCTGAGGTCCCTCTGGACGTCCCTGAGGTCCCCAAGGTCCCCCTGGATGTCCCCGAGGTCCTCCTGGACGTTGCCAAGGTCCCCAAGGTCCCCCTGGACGTCCTCGAGGTCCTCCCAGATGTCCTCAAGGTCCTCCTGGATGTCCCCGAGATCCTCCCCGAGGTCCCCGTCGGCACCTGGGGGGGGTCCCAGCAAGGGGTCGCCCCCGCCCCACCCTTCCCCCATGTCGAGGTGGGGCTGAAAGCCCCGAGGAGCCACGGCGGCCATCAAAGCCCGGGCCAAACGCGGGGGACAGCGAGTCAAACGGGCCGCCTTCGTCAACCTGGGGGCAACCTCTTGGGGCGACCCTTCCAAAAGAGCCCGGGCGGCTCGTTTGGCCAGGGGGACGCTAGCCCAGCGTTCGGCCAAAGCCCAGAGCCCGACGGGGGAGGAAGAAGAGGAAGCCGAGGAGGTGGCCACCGCGGCGGCCACCACCTCCTCGAAACCTTCCACCAGGTAACGTCGGGCCAAAACCACGGCGGGGCCGGCCAAGGCCGGGGACAAAGGAGGGGACAGGAGGGGACAGGAGTCGCCGGGTGGCCCCCGGCAACCGTGGACGAAGTGGAGGAGGAGGAGGAGGGGGCGGGGGGGGGCGCAGCCCAAAGCCACGGCCGGTTGCCGGGCTTCGGCGAAGGCCCCGCCCAACATGGCGGCCAAGACGGGGGAACCGAGGGTCAAGGCGGCCCGGGCCACCGGCAACGGCGGGGAGGAGCCGTCGGGGAGGAGGAGGAGGTCGTGGGGGGCGCAGGCGTAGGGACACGGAGGGGACGCTCGGGGACGAGGGTTGGAGGACACCGGAGGTGGGTCGGAGGAGGTTGGGGACACTTGGGGACATGGAGACGGTTGGGGACGAGGGTTGGAGGAGGTTGGGGACACCTGGGGACAAGGGTTGGAGGACATCAGAGATGGGTCGGAGGAGGTTGGGGACACTTGGGGACATGGACACGGTTGGGGACAAGGGTTGGAGGACACCAGGGATGGGTTGGAGGAGGTTGGGGACACTTGGGGACAAGGAGACACTTGGGGACAAGGGTTCGAGGAGGTTGGGGACACTTGGGGACAAGGGTTGGAGGTTGGGGACACCTGGGGACAAGGGTTGGAGGACATCGGAGATGGGTTGGAGGAGGTTGGGGACGGTTGGGGACAAGGGTCGGAGGAGGTTGGGGACACTTGGGGACAAGGAGACGGTTGGAGACAAGAGTTGGAGGACACCAGGGATGGGTCGGAGGAGGTTGGGGACACTTGGGGACAAGGAGACACTTGGGGATAAGGGTTGGAAGAGGTTGGGGACACCTGGGGACAAGGGTTGGAGGACATCAGAGATGGGTCGGAGGAGGTTGGGGACACTTGGGGACAAGGAGACAGTTGGGGACAAGGGTTGGAGGAGGTTGGGGACACCTGGGGACAAGGAGACGGTTGGGGACAAGAGTTGGAGGACACCAGGGATGGGTCGGAGGAGGTTGGGGACACTTGGGGACAAGGAGACACTTGGGGACAAGGGTTGGAGGAGGTTGGGGACACCTGGGGACAAGGGTTGGAGGACATCAGAGATGGGCTGGAGGAGGTTGGGGACACTTGGGGACAAGGAGATGGTTGGGGACGAGGGTTGGAGAAGGTTGGGGACACTTGAGGACGAGGGTTGGAGGACACGAGGGACGGGTTGGAGGAGGTTGGGGACACTTGGGGACAAGGGTTGGAGGTTGGGGACACCTGGGGACAAGGGTTGGACGACACCGGAGATGGGTTGGAGGGGGTTGGGGACACTTGGGGACGGGGGTCAGAGGAGGTTGGGGACACTTGGGGACATGGAGATGGTTGGGGACAAGGGTCAGAGGACGCGGGGGACGGGCTGGAGGAGGTTGGGGCCCCTCGGGGACGTTTGGGGGCTCTCGGGGACACTGGGGGACACTGGGGGGGTCGGGGACGTTTGGCCGGCCGCGGGGACGCGGGGGGAGGGGGGGGGCGGGGACACCGGGGGACAAGGGGACAGAGGGGACAGGAGGGGGGGAGGGGAGAGGGGGAGGGGGGAGAGGGGACACGCCCGTCCCCGAGCGTCGTCGTCGACGTCCCCAAACCCGGTGGCGCGTCCCCAAGGGTCACCCCGGGCGGGCCCGGGCGCGTCCCCGAGGTCCCGGTGGCCGTGGGAGGTGGCCCCACCCCCCCGTCCCCCGGTGTCCCCAAGGGCGGTGGCAGCGGTGGCGGCGCGTCCCCAAGGCTGCCGGAGGTCACCCTTCCCCCCAAGGTCGTCACCGTTGTCCCCGGGGTTGTCACCGCGTCCCCAAGGGTCCTCGGCGTCACCGGGCACCTGCGGGTGGCACCCGTGTCCCCAAGGGGTCCCTGATGGGACGTCCCCCAAGGGGTCCCCGGTGTCCCCAACGTCCCCCATGTCCCCAACGATCCCCACGTCCCCCATGTCCCCAACGTCCCCAATGATCCCCATGTCCCCAAGGGGTCCCCCATGTCCCAAATGTCCCCAATGAGCCCAACGTCCCCAATGACCCCTACGTCCCTGATGTCCCCAACGTCCCCCATGTCCCCAACGTCCCCAATGTCCCCCACGATCCCCAACATCCCCCATGTCCCCAACGTCCCCCATGTCCCCAACGTCCCCAATGACCCTCATGTCCCTGATGTCCCCAACATCCCCCATGTCCCCAATGTCCTCCATGTCCCCAATGTCCCCAACATCCCCCATGTCCCCAATGTCCTCCATGTCCCCGATGTCCCCAACGATCCCCATGTCGCCAACATCCCCCATGTCCCCAACAATCCCCATGTCCCTGATGTCCCCAATGTCCCTGATGTCCCCAATGTCCCCAACGTCTCCATGTCCCCCATGTCCCCGATGTCCCCAACATCCCCCATGTCCCCAAGGGGTCCCCAACGTCCTCCACATCCCCAATGTCTCCATGTCCCCAATGTCCCCCATGTCCTCAATGTCCCCAATGTCCCCGATGTCCCCAACGTCCCCCATGATCCCCATGTCCCCGATGTCCCCAACGTCTCCATGTCCCCGATGTCCCCCATGTCCCCAATGATCCCCATGTCCCCAACGTCCCCCATGTCCCCAATGACCCCCATGCCCCCGATGTCCCCCATGTCCCCAACGTCTCCATGTCCCCAATGTCCCCAATGACCCTCATGTCCCTGATGTCCCCAACATCCCCCATGTCCCCAATGTCCCCAACGTCCACAATGTCCCCAATGTCCCCCACGTCCCCAACATCTCCCATGTCCCCAACGTCCCCAATGATCCCCATGTCCCTGATGTCCCCAACGTCCCTGATGTCCCCAACGTCCCTGATGTCCCCACCGTCCCCCATGTCCCCAAGGGGTCCCCAACGTCCCCAACGTCTCCATGTCCCCAATGTCCCCCATGTCCTCAATGTCCCCGATGTCCCCAACGTCCCCCATGATCCCCATGTCCCCGATGTCCCCAACGTCTCCATGTCCCCCATGTCCCCGATGTCCCCAACATCCCCCATGTCCCCAACGTCCCCCATGTCCCCAATGTCCCCAACGTCCCCAATGTCCCCAACGATCCCCATGTCCCCCATGTCCCCCATGTCCCCCACGTCCCCAACATCCCCCATGTCCCCAAGGGGTCCCCAACATCCCCCATGTCCCCAACGTCTCCATGTCCCCAATGTCCCCCATGTCCCCAGTGTCCCCGATGTCCCCAACGTCCCCCGTGATCCCCATGTCCCCGATGTCCCCAACGTCTCCATGTCCCCCATGTCCCCGATGTCCCCAACATCCCCCATGTCCCCAACGTCCCCCACGTCCCCAACGATCCCCATGCCCCCAATGTCCCCAACGTCCCCCATGTCCCCAACGACCCCCATGCCCCCGATGTCCCCAACGTCCCCCATGTCCCCAACATCCCCCATGTCCCCGATGTCCCCAACATCCCCCATGTCCCCAAGGGGTCCCCAACATCCCCAACAATCCCCATGTCCCCAATGTCCCCAACGTCCCCCATGTCCCCAACGACCCCCATGCCCCCGATGTCCCCAACGTCTCCATGTCCCCAATGTCCCCCATGTCCCTAACGATCCCCACGTCCCCAACGTCCCCCACGTCCCCCATGTCCCCAACGACCCCCATGTCCCCAACGACCCCCATGCCCCCGATGTCCCCCATGCCCCCGATGTCCCCCATGTCCCCAACGTCCCCCACGTCCCCGATGTCCCCAACGTCCCCAATGTCCCCCATGTCCCCAATGTCCCCAATGATCCCCATGTCCCTGATGTCCCCAATGTCCCTGATGTCCCCAACGTCCCCCATGTCCCCACCGTCCCCCATGTCCCCACCGTCCCCCATGTGTCCCCCGGGGGCCGTACCCGCAGTTCCCGGGGGGGGCCGGGCGCCTCCTCGCCGTCCCCGGCGCGTCCCCGCAGGAGGCCGATGGCGTCGGCGGCGTAGAGGGCGAAGGCCGGGGGGGGCTCGTAGGGGGAGGCGGCGGCGGGTCCCCGGGCCACCGCCGAGAGCAGCAGGGCCACCGCGCCCCCCCCCCCACAGCAGCCCCCGCGCCGGGGACGTCGGCCTGCGGAGGGCAAGGACACGGGCGTCACGCCAAGGCCGTGGGTCGCGTCAAGGTGACGCCACCGCCGTGGGTCACGCCAAGGCCGTGGGTCACGCCAAGGTGACAACAACACCGTGGGTCACACCAATGACATGGGTCATGCCAAGGCTGTGGGTCACGCCAAGGCCATGGGTCACGCCAAGGTGACAACAACACTGTGGGTCACACCAATGACATGGGTCACGCCAAGGCCGTGGGTCACGCCAAGGTGACAACAACACCGTGGGTCACAGCAATGACATGGGTCACACCAAGGCCGTGGGTCACACCAAGGACATGGGTCACGCCAAGGTGACACCACCAACACAGGTCACGCCAACAACTTGAGTCACGCCAAGGCCGTGGGTCACGCCAAGGACGTGGGTCACGCCAAGGTGACGCCACCGCCATGGGTCACGCCAATGACTTGAGTCACACCAAGGCCATGGGTCACGCCAAGGTGACGACGACACCGTGGGTCACACCAATGACATGGGTCACGCCAAGGCCATGGGTCACGCCAATGACTTGAGTCACGCCAAGGACGTGGGTCACACCAAGGACGTGGGTCACGACAACGTGACACAACTGCCATGGGTCACGCCAAGGCCGTGGGTCACACCAATGACTTGAGTCAGACCAAGGCCACGGGTCACGCCAAGGTGACAACGACACCGTGGGTCACGCCAATGACATGGGTCACGCCAATGACATGGGTCACGCCAAGGTGGTGCCATCAACATGGGTCACACCAAGGACGTGGGTCACGCCAAGGTGGCACCACCAACACAGCTCACGCCAAGGATGTCTATGGGGTACTATGGGTCGCTATGGGGCGCTATGGGGCAGTGTCTATGGGGCGCTATGGGGCGGTACCTGGCGAGCAGGGGCAGGGCGGTGTGTCGATGGGTGTCTATGGGGTGCTATGGGGCGCTATGGGGTATCTATGGGGCGCTATGGGTCTCTATGGGGCAGTACCTGGCGAGCAGGGGCAGGGCGGTGTGTCGATGGGCGTCTATGGGGTGTCTATGGGGTGCTATGGGGTATCTATGGGGCGCTATGGGTCTCTATGGGGCAGTACCTGGCGAGCAGGGGCAGGGCGGTGTGTCGATGGGGGTCTATGGGGTGTCTATGGGTCGCTACGGGTCTCTATGGGGCGCTGTAGGGGAGTGTCTATGGGGCGCTATGGGTCTCTATGGGGCGCTATGGGGCGGTAGCTGGTGAGCAGGGGCAGGGCCGTGTGTCGATGGGGGTCTATGGGGTGCTGTAGGGGGGAGTGTCTATGGGGCGCTATGGGTCTCTATGGGGCGCTATGGGGCGCTACCTGGCGAGCAGGGGCAGGGTGGTGTGTCAATGGGGGTCTATGGGGTGTCTATGGGGTGCTATGGGTCTCTATGGGTCTCTATGGGGTGTCTATGGGGTGTCTATGGGGCGCTATGGGGCAGTACCTGGCGAGCAGGGGCAGGGCGGTGTGTCGATGGGGGTCTATGGGGTGTCTATGGGGTGCTATAGGGCGCTATGGGGTGTCTATGGGGCGCTATGGGGGAGTGCCTATGGGGTGGCATCTATGGGGCGGTAGCTGGCGAGCAGGGGCAGGGCGGTGTGTCGATGGGGGTCTATGGGGTGTCTATGGGTCGCTACGGGTCTCTATGGGGCGCTGTAGGGTAGTGTCTATGGGGTGCTATGGGTCTCTATGGGGCGGTAGCTGGTGAGCAGGGGCAGGGCCGTGTGTCGATGGGGGTCTATGGGGTGCTATGGGGCGCTATGGGGTGTCTATGGGGCGCTACCTGGCGAGCAGGGGCAGGGTGGTGTGTCGATGGGGGTCTATGGGTCGCTATGGGTCTCTACGAGGTGCTATGGGGCGGTAGCTGGCGAGCAGGGGCAGGGCCGTGTGTCGATGGGTGTCTATGGGGTGCTATGGGGCGCTATGGGGTGGCTATGGGGCGCTATGGGGGAGTGCCTATGGGGCGGCATCTATGGGGCGCTATGGGGCGGTAGCTGGCGAGCAGGGGCAGGGCCGTGTGTCGATAGGGGTCTATGGGGTGTCTATGGGTCGCTACGGGTCTCTATGGGGCGCTGTAGGGGAGTGTCTATGGGGCGCTATGGGTCTCTATGGGGCGCTATGGGGCACTATGGGGCGGTAGCTGGTGAGCAGGGGCAGGGCCGTGTGTCGATGGGGGTCTATGGGGTGCTGTAGGGGAGTGTCTATGGGGCGCTATGGGTCTCTATGGGGCGCTATGGGGCAGTACCTGGCGAGCAGGGGCAGGGCGGTGTGTCGATGGGGGTCTATGGGGTGTCTATGGGGTGCTATGGGTCTCTATGGGTCTCTATGGGGTGTCTATGGGGTGCTATGGGGCGGTACCTGGCGAGCAGGGCCAGGGCCGTGTGTCGATGGGGGTCTATGGGGTGTCTATGGGTCGCTACGGGTCTCTATGGGGCGCTGTAGGGGAGCGTCTATGGGGCACTATGGGTCTCTATGGGGCGCTATGGGGCAGCGTCTATGGGGCGCTATGGGGCAGTACCTGGCGAGCAGGGCCAGGGCGGTGTGTCAATGGGGGTCTATGGGGTGTCTATGGGTCGCTACGGGTCTCTATGGGGCGCTGTAGGGGAGCGTCTATGGGGCGCTATGGGTCTCTATGGGGCGCTATGGGGCAGCGTCTATGGGGCGCTATGGGGCAGTACCTGGCGAGCAGGGGCAGGGCGGTGGCGCAGGCCAGGCGGGCGGGGGGGCTGCCGCAGCGCAGCATGTGGGTCACCAGCCCCACGCCGAAGGGGGTCGCTGCCGCCGCCCCCAGGTTACGCAGGAGGCTCTCGCCTGGGGGGGGGGGACACACGGGGACTTATGGGGGGGGGGCAAAAAACACCCCCCCGGGACCCACAGAAACCCCCCGAAGACCCCTAAAGGCCCCCCAGGGACCCCCCAAATCCCCCTCAAACCCCCCCCGGACCCCCCAAAACCCTCTCAACCCCCCCCCCCCCAGGACACCCAAAGCCCCCCAGGACCCCCCAGGACCCCCCCAAGACCCACCAAATCCCCCTCAACCCCCCCCAGGACCCCCCAAAGTCCCCCCCAGGACCCCCCAAATCCCCCTCAAAGCCCCCCCCCCCAGCACCCCCAAATCCCCCTCAACCCCCCCCCCCCCCCAGCACCCTCAAAGGCCCCCCAAGACCCCCCAAATCCCCCTCAACCCCCCCTCAGGACCCGCAAAGCACCCCCCAGGACCCCCCCCACAAATCCCCCCCCACAAATCCCTCTCAACCCCCCCCCCCCTCCCAGGACCCCCAAATCCCCCCCAACACCCTCCAAATCCCCTTCAAAGCCCCCCCCCAGGATCCCCCAAAACCCCCCCAGGACCCACAAATCCCCCTCAACCCCCCCCTCCAAGACCCCCCAAATCCCCCTCAAAGCCCCCCCCCCCGGACCCCCCAAACCCCCCCCAAGACCCCCCAAATCCCCCTCAAACCCCCCCCCGGGACCCCCCAAAGTCCCTCCAGGACCCCCTCAACACCCCCTCCCCGGGACCCCCCAAATCCCCCTCAAAGCTGCCCCCCCCAGGACCCCCAAATCCCCCTCAAACCCCCCCCGGGACCCCCCAAAGTCCCTCCAGGACCCCCCAAATCCCCCTCAAAGCCCCCCCCCCAGCACCCCCAAATCCCCCTCAACCCCCCCCCAGGACCCCCAAATCCCCCTCAATCCTCTCCCCCCGGACCCCCAAATGCCCCCCAAGACCCCCCAAATCCCCCTCAACCCCCCCCCAGGACCCCCCAAAGCCCCCTCAAAACGCCCCCCCCCCCAGCACCCCCAAAGTCCCTCCAAGACCCCCTCAACCCCCCCCAGGACCCCCAAACCCCCCTCAAAGCCCCCCCAAATCCCCCTCAACCCCCCTCCCTCAGGACACCCAAAGCACCCCCCCCCCAGGACCCCCAAATCCCCCTCAACCCCCCCCCCAGGACCCTCCCAAAACCCCCCAAATCCCCCTCAATGCCCCCCTCAGGACCCCCCAAACTCCCCCCAAATCCCCCTCAAACCCCCCCAGGACCCCCCAAAGTCCCTCCAAGACCCCCTCAACCCCCCCCCCCGGGACCCCCCAAATCCCCCTCAAAGCCGCCCCCCCCAGGACC